>NC_045976.1:43688648-43974050 GCF_010909765.2 Amblyraja radiata
ATCCCCACCCCCACCCCCACCCATCCCTACCCCCACCTCCCCTCGACCCAGGACTGATGGAGGAACATCCAGTGAAGACAGAGCTAGCTATTTTTGATTCTTGTCACATGCACCGAGATACAGTGAAAAACCTTGTTTGATTTACAAACTACTTTCACTGAATGAGTAGAAGCAGTCTGAGATGATTACACACATCCTCAGTTGCACACGAAACATTATTTAATCATTGGTTAGATTCAGAAGGTCAATAAATACAGAATGAGACAAGGTTTGGCTCCGTTCCTGGAGTACAATGTAACAAGGAAATAATCCGGCTATTTGTTGGCTCATTGGCTCATTTATTATGTAAGTTAAATAATGTCGACAAACCTCCATCGACAGGAATGTAACTTTCCAGTTAATGAGATCTTCCAGCTATTGGTTTGTTTCTGTTGGCAAACTTTGGGACTGCTCCTTCAATCTTTATCTTGAAATCTTTATTTGTAGTTTGCCAGTCAGTAATCCAGCCAGGTTCTCATGTCATTGTGAGTTTTAAAGAAAGAATTGCAGTGTTTCTATGTTAAAGGCAGGTTTATACAGAGGGGAAACAGACCCTTCGGCCCAACACATTCATGCCGACCAACATGTGTGACTGAGCCAGTCCCATCTGCCTTCATTTGGTTCATATCCCTCTAATCATTGCTCTTCATGTACCCGTCCGAGTGTCTTTTACACATTGTAACTGAGTCTGAAGTGTCCCGAGCCGAAACGTCTCCTATCCATGTTCACCACAGATGCTGCCTGACCCGCTGAGTTACTCCAGCATTTTGTGTCCATCCTGACCACCTCCGTCTGATTTCCGCCACAGGTTGTCACCCAGGTGACCTCTCCCCGCTGTGTCCAGGTGACCTCTACCTGTGTAGAGGGGCAACAGCCTGAAAGATGTTTCCTAGTCGACCTTTGCGTCCAGTCGGAGTCTGTGCAGACGCAGAGTAAACAAACATTTTCTCCTCTGTCCTGGCCCGCTACTCTCTAATCTCACTTGATGGACACATTGCAAGTTGGTGACTCTACCTACAAGAGACCTTTGTTCACTCAAAGTATCGCATTGCTGCTCTGTCACAATCCAATACCCAGTGAGAAGCAGAGATTGTCCAATCTTTCATCCAGGCAATGTTTCAGCTATTTCAGTTCGCATTGAATTACCAATTGTTGCAACATTATTCTTACCCTGAAGGTTTGGCATCAGATTCTGCAACGTGTTCCACAGTGCGTTATTGTTCCAACCTCTTTGAGGTGTATGCATCGACGTGACGTGAGGAGGTGCTGTAACGCTGCAAGTGTTCATTGTAATAGTATAATGTCTCCAACAGTCTACACACTCACGGTGCCAACCCCTGGTAAACAGCTCCATGTGTCGTTCCCATTCATTCCTGACGTCTGTCAACTCTGCACACCCCCACCAGCAGAGTGTGGATGAAGACAATGTTTACTTCACGATCATTGTTCAAGCCGTCACAAGCAACTACGTCTACATTGGAGGGTGGGTATTTGAGGACAGGAAGTCACGCCGTACATTTTACAGGCAGCCGTGCTGACCTTCTGCCCATTTATACTAGTCCCGTGAGCCTGTAGCAGAGCAGTGGCGGGTGGGAGATGGGAGGATTTGTCAGCTGTCTGAGGAACAGCATCTTGCACTTGGTGTTTTCTCATTGAATTCACTGACTTTCAATTAAACATTTAAGAAGGAACTGCAGATGCTGGAAAATCGAAGGTAGACAAAAATGCTGGAGAAACTCAGCGGGTGAGGCAGCATCTATGGAGCGAAGGAAATATGCAACGTTTCGGGTCGAGACCCTTCTTCAGACTGATGTGAGGGTGGAGGGGGGGAGAAGAAAGGAAGGGGAGACAGTGGGCTGAGGGAGAGCTGAGAAGGGAAGGAGAAAGCAGGCACTACCTGAAATTAGAGGTCAATGTTCATACCGCTGGGGTGTAAACTGCCCAAGCGAAATATGAGGAGCTGCTCCACCAATTTACGGTGGTCCTCACTCTGGCCATGGAGGAGGCCCAGGACAGAAAGGTCGGATTTGGAATGGGAGGGGGGAGTTGAAGTGCTGAGCCACTGGGAGATCAGGTTGGTTATTGCGAACCGAGCGGAGGTGTTGGGCGAAGAGATCGTCAAGCCTACGCTTGGTCTCACCGATGTAGAGCAGCTGACACCTAGAGCAGCGGATGCAATAGATGAGGTTGGAGGAGGTGCAGGTGAACCTCTGCCGCACCTGGAACGACTGCTTGGGTCCTTGGATGGAGTCAAGGGGGGAGGTAAAGCGACATGTGTAGCATTTCCTGCGGTTGCAAGGGTAAGTACCAGGGGAGGGGATGGTTTGGGTGGGAAGGGACGAATTTATGGAGGGAGTTATGGAGGGAGCGGTCTCTGCGGGAAGCAGACAGGGGAGGAGATGGGAAGATGTGGCAAGTGGTGGGATTATTTGTTGCATGTGACGGCTGGTAGGGTGGAAGGTGAGGACTAGGGGGACTCTGCCCTGGTTACGAGTGGGGGGATGGGGAGAGAGAGCAGTGTTGCGGGGTATAGAAGAGACCCTGGTGCGACCCTCACCTATAGTAGAAGAGGGGAATCCCCGTTCCCTAAAGAATGAGGACATTTCAGATGCCCTGGTGTGGAACGCCTCATCCTGGGAGCAGATGCGGCGTAGACGGAGGAATTGGGAGTAGGGGATGGAGTCCTTACAGGAAGCAGGGTGGGAAGAAGTGTAGTCCAGATAGCCATGGGAGTCAGTGGGTTTATAGTGGATGTCGGTCAGAAGTCTATCACCTGCGATGGAGATGGTGAGGTCAAGGAATGGTAGGGAAGTGTCGGAAATGGTCCAGGCGTATTTGAGTGCCGGATGGAAGTTAGTGGTGAAATGGATGAAGTCAGTCAGTTGTGTGTGGGTGCAGGAGGTGGCACCAATGCAGTCGTTGATGTAGCGGAGGTAGAGGTCGGGGATGGGGCCCTGGTACGTATCGAACAAGGATTGTTCGATGTACCCTACAAAGAGGCAGGCATAGCTAGGGCCCATGCGCGTGCCCATATTGTATTTGGAGGAAATGGGAGGAGTCAAACGAAAAGTTATTAAGGGTAAGGACCAGCTCCGCTAGGCGGAGGAGAGTGTCAGTGGCTGGGTATAGGTTGCTTCTCTGGTCGAGGAAGGACCGGAGGGCTTTGAGGCCATCCTGGTGGGGGATGGAGGTGTAGAGTGACTGGACGTCCATGGTGAAGATGAGGGGGCGAGGGCCTAGAGAGTGGAATGCGTGGAGGCGGCGGAGAGTGTCTGAGGTGTCTTGAACATAGGTTGGGAGGGATTTAACCAAGGGAGTTGGAGTTGATGAAGTCGGTGATGGTGCTAGAGATGGTGGCCTGGTGCTCGTCTGTGGGGTCATGGTCCAAGGATAAGTAGGAGGAGGTGTCCGAGAGTTGGCGCGTGGCCTCAGCTTTGTAGAGATCGACGCGCCAGACTACCATGGCACCTCCCTTGTCGGCTGGTTTGATCACGCAGTCTGGGTTGTTGCAGAGTGAGTGGAGGTCTGTACGTTCAGGGGGGGAGAGATTGGAGTGAGACAGGGGAGTGGAGAAGTTGAGGGGGTTGATGTCCCGCCGGCAGTTTAAAATAAAAAGGTCTAAAGCCGCTAGATGTCCATGAGGGGGAGTCATAGAGTAGGGGGGTCCGTTGGAGACGGGAAAAGGGGTCATCAATGGGGGGGCGAGGACTCCTTCCCATGGAAGAACGCTGTGAGGCGGAGGCGATGGTAGAAGAGCTCCAAGTCCAAGTGGTGGGCGTGGAACTCATTGAGGTGGGGTCGGAGGGGGACAAAGGTAAGGCCTCTGTTGAGGACAGACCGTTCGGTATCAGAGATGGGGAGGTCAGGGGGGATGGTGAACACCCGGCAGGGATGGGGGTTGGGGCTGGAGGAAGGCAGGTGAGTGGACGGAGGCCGAGGCGATGTCTGGTGGGGGGTGGTGGTGGGTGGTCAGGGAGGAGGGGCGTATGAGGACTATAGTGGGGGTGGGGGTGGGGAAGAGCTGGTGTCACATGGTTTGAGGGGGAAGGGGAAGACCCAGTGGAACAACCACTGAGGTTCCCTGTGTTCGGGGGACGAGCACTAGGACCCAGCGCAGTCAAACCCTGTGATGTCAGAGTCTGCAGCGTGGAGACTTCAGGCCCGGTGCTGAGTCCAGGCTGCAGGTGAGGCGACGGCTGCGGGCTGCTGGAGGGCGGTGTAGTGGCGAGGGTCGGTGGAGTCGATGGTGGAGGCCCGCGGGGAGTGGAGTCCGGGTAAGCGGGTGAAGCGTGGGAGGTCCCGGTCAGCGGATGGTCAGTGAGGCGACGAGGTTCGGCGGTCACGGTGAGGGGGCGATAGTCGGAGGAATCGGGGAGGCAGCGAGGGTCGACGTAATAGGTGAGGGGGCGATAGTCAGAGTTACCGGTGAGACATTGAGGATCGGCATCATCGGTGGGCAGGTGAAGGTCGGCAGCAGCATCCACGTGGAGGTCGTTGAAGGCGGTGTCCTCGGTGCCCGGGCCTGAGGTCGGTCAGGGAGGCGGTGAGTGCTGATGCTGCTCCTCGTGGCCAAGATGGTGTCGGGGGACTCAGGCAGGCGGTGCGGGCCAGTGTTGGGGCCTGGGGCCTGGTGGTGTTCGGGCAGGCAGTGCGGGCCAGTGTTGGGGCCCGGGGCCTGGTGGTGTTCGGGCAGGCGGTGAGGGCCAGTGTTGGGGCCTGGTGGTGTTCGGGCAGGCGGTGAGGGCCAGTGTTGGGGCCTGGGGCCTTTGGGTTCGGGCAGGCGGTGAGGGCCAGTGTTGGGGCCTGGTGGTGTTCGGGCAGGCGGTGAGGGCCAGTGTTGGGGCCCGGGGCCAGGTGGTGTTCGGGCAGGCGGTGAGGGCCAGTGTTGGGGCCCGGGGCCTGGTGGTGTTCGTGCAGGCGGTGCGGGCCAGTGTTGGGGCCCAGTGTTGGGGCCCGGGGCCAGGTGATGTTCGGGCAGGCGGTGAGGGCCAGTGTTGGGGCCCGGGGCCTGGTGGTGTTCGGGCAGGCGGTGCGGGCCAGAGTTGGGGTCCGGGGCCTGCAGGCGGTCGAGTTGTGGAGTGTCGGTGGCAGGAGAAGCCTGGAGGTGGGCGAGTTTACTGTCCTTGGTGGAGTCCAAGTGGGCCAGGAATCGTTCATTGAAGACGTGGATCTTCCGTAGGATGAAGTAGAGTTGGGGTCCATTGCAGGTCTGGGTGAGTGAGGCCCAAAGTTTCGGGAGAATCAAAGCGAGGTCCTGCTGGTGCTGGCGGATCGTACCCAGAGTAGATCGTAGAGCACGGAAGGAGAATTGCCGTGTATGGCGGCAGATAGCCAGTCAGTATCGACAGTCCGGGTCGGGTCTGAACTGGGAGGTCGGGAACTGGAGCTGGAACCCATAAGGTACAAGATGGAGGCACAGGCAAGTCCTGAGAAAACAAACATGGCTGTGATACCGGGTCTGGGTGAGGATGTGGTCGATGAGTTGGAGGGAAGGGGGAATCACAAAGGGGGGGGGGGGTCAGTGAGAGAGGAGGCTGTTAAACTGTCTTCGGAGAGAGGAGGAGAACTTCTTCAAAGTAGGCATATCTTGAGGAGATTTCGCAGTGGAACATCCTTGTTTAGCTGAGGCAACAGGAACTGCAGATGCTGGTTTACAAAAAAAAGACACAAGGTGCTGGAGTAACTCAGTGGGTCAGGCAGCATCTCTGGACAACATGGATGGGTGATGTTTCGGGTCGGGACCTTTCTTCAGGCTGGTCATTGTTGAGGCAGGAGTTGATCCTGATCATACCCTGATCGACCTCTTGAAGTTCTTCATCACAGTGGAGGCGAGTGTTACCGCAGCTGGCCTGATGTTAATGTTAACCACGCATGAGTCACATATAGAGTACAAGACAAACGGGAGTACTCACCTGTGCTCACCTGCACTCACCTGCACTCACCTGCACTCACCTATACTCACCTGCACTCACCTGTACTCACCTGCACTCACCTGCACTCACCTGCACTCACCTGCACTCACCTGCACTCACCCGTACTCACCCGCACTCACCTACACTCACCCGCACTCACCTGCACTCACCCGTACTCACCCGCACTCACCTGCACTCACCCGCACTCACCCGCACTCACCTGTACTCACCCGTACTCACCCACACTCACCTACACTCACCTGTACTCACCTGTACTCACCTACACTCACCTGTACTCACCTGTACTCACCTGTACTCACCTGTACTCACCTGTACTCACCTGTACTCACCCGCACTCACCCGCACTCACCCGCACTCACCCGCACTCACCCGCACTCACCCGTACTCACCCGTACTCACCTACACTCACCTGTACTCACCTGTACTCACCTGTACTCACCCGCTCACCCACACTCACCTGTACTCACCTGCACTCACCTGCACTCACCCGCACTCACCGGCACTCACCCACACTCACCCGCACTCACCCGCACTCACCCGCACTCACCCGCACTCACCCGCACTCACCCACACTCACCTGTACTCACCTGGACTCACCTGTACTCACCTGCACTCACCTGCACTCAGTGGAGAAAAATGAGGGGGGACCTCATTGAAACTTACTGAATAGTGAAAGGCCTGGATATAGTGGATGTGGAGAGAATGTTTCAACTAGTGGGAAAGTCTCGGACCAGAGGGTACAGCCTCAGAATTAAAGTACCTTGAGAAAGAAGATATTGAGGAATTTCTTTAGTAAGAGGGTGGTGAATCTGTAGAATTCATTGCCACAGACGGCTGTAGAGGTCATACATGGGTATTTTTAAGGCGGAGATCGACAGATTCTTGATTAGTGCGGGTGTCAGAGGTTATGGGGAGAAGGCAGGAGAATGGGGTTGAGAGGGAGAGATAGATCAGCCATGATTGAATGGCAGAGTGGACTTGATGGGCCGAATGGCCTAATTCTGCTCCTATCACATGAATAAACCTGCTCCCTCGCACTCGAATAACTCTCGTAGCAACCACAGACACAACATTTGTGACAGACACACTGACATTATTAGTGTGCTGAAGCTGCTGTTTACTGGTACTGATGTAGTTCAGGAAGTCGGAGGTAATTGTGAACCTTAAACACAGGTAACAGAACCTAGACTGACACACGCCACACAATGCACAGACCAGGTCTGCCATCTAGTGGACTACACCCACATTAACGCCACAAGCACGATTGTGATTCAATACATCAGGTAAGTGCCACATGTAACCAGTAATGGAGAGATGGAGTGGGTGATGTTTCGGGTCGAGACCCTTCTTCAGACTGAGAGCCAGAGGAGAGCTTTTCTCCAGAGATGCTGCCTGTCCCGCTGAGATATTCCAGTATTTTGTGTTTATCTTCGGTGTAATCCAGCATCTGCAGTTCCTTCCCACACAGCTGGTCGGCACGGGCTCGGTGGGCCGAAAGGCCTGTTTAGCCCTGTATCTTTAAACTAAACTAACCTACACTAAAGCTGTTCTCAAACCACACTGTGATGTATCCCGATAGGGTGAATGGAAGTAACGAGAGTGTAACATTAGTCAGGGACTCTGTCTCAGCTGAGGAGTAGAGTTGAGTCGGGGGCAGAAAGACAATAAGCACAAGGTCGCAGTCACACAAACACGGCCACTTGACTGGACAACTCAATGCCAAAACTCCTCACAGATGACTTTATGAGGAGAACATTTCTGGAAACGCCCGATCGTGAAAGAGTTTCAAATATCACTTTCCACTCACAGTTTAACTCAATTAACGAATGAGTTTAGTTTAGAGATACAGCACGGAAACAGCCCCTTCAGCCCACCGAGTCCGCGCCGACCAGCGATCCCCGTACACTAGCACATTAGGGACAATTTACAATTTTAACTAAGCCAAGTAACCTACAAACCTGCACGTCCTTGGAGTGTGGGAGGAAACCGGAGCACCCGGAGAAAACCCACGCAGGTCACGGGGAGAACGTGCAAACTCCGTACAGACAGCACCCGTAGTCAGGATGATGCTGTGAGGCGGCAACTCTACCAGCTGCGCCACCGTGCGCCTGTAAGTGAGTTCAAACTTCAGTCCTATCTCTGGTGCTGTCTGTGTGAAGTTTGCACGTTGTCCCTTTGGCCGTGTGACTTTGCTGGGATGTATGGTGCAGATTTAACTGGACCTGCCCTGGTACACGTGGCCGTAATAAACCAATGCCACACTGACCTAGAAACAAACACGTCATTGCCACTTCATCATTGTTGGTGCAAGTCCCCAGAGAGACTGCAGTGAGACAGGGATGGCCAATGAAACTTGACCTTGCCAAAGATGCTCCAACTCCAACAAATGTTTACTTGGAAATAAATAATTTTAATGTCTTACAGTGTAAAGGGTCTGTCCCACTTACGCAACTTTTTCAGCGACTGCCGGTACCCGTCATAGGTCGTTGCAGGTCGCCGAAAATGTTCAACTTGTTGAAAATCCAGCGGCGACCAGAAAGATGCTACGACTCTTTGGGCAACTGAGGAGATGATTCACGACCTTACAGGCGACATGTCGCAGGGTGAAGCCTGTATGGTCGTGAGTAGTCGCCTAAAGATTCTTACCTTGTTCTGGTCGCCGCTGGATTTTCAACATGTTGAACATTTTCGGCGACCTGCTGCGACTAATGACGGGTGCCGGCAGTCGCCGGAAAAGTCGCGTAAGTGGGACAGGCCCTTTAGTGTGTAGATGCACAGTCTCTTGCCCAGAGTATGGGGAATCGATGACCCAAGGACATAGGTAAAGGTGAGGAGGGTAAGATTTACCAGGAACCTGAGGGACAACATTTTCATGTAAAGGGCGGTGGGTGTATGGAACAAGCTGCCGGAGGAGGTCGTTGAGGCTGGGACTATCACAGCATTTAGAATTAAGATTTGTATTTAAGATAATATGTAGACAGGTACATGGATGGGACCAGTTTAGGGAGATATGGGCAAACACAGGCAGGTGGGACTAGTGTGGATGGGGCATGTTGGCCGGTGCAGGCAAGTTGGGCCGAAGGGCCTGTTTCCACGCTGTAATTATGTATGATTCTATCGTATACTCACTCGGTATCTGAAGTTCATAAATCATTCATCTTCTGAAACAAATACTCAGCACCAATCAGTCTGAATCAGTCAATAATGAGTCTATCTTCGATTTAAACCAGCATCTGCAGTTCCTTCCTACACACTGAGCAACATTATCCTACAAGAGTTCATTCTTGGTCCATACGTTTAATTAGTTGCTGTTTGATTTATTCCGTGTTTATCAGCAGGGTAAGAAACTGCAATCTGCAGTCGTGCCTGAACCTTATTGTACAACGAGTCTGTTCTCAAAGTGTCAGGTAACGTTCTAGATTCCATTCTCATTAATCTTTTGGCCATTCAGGGCCAGTTATTGAAATAGATGAGATGTTATATGTTCAGGCAGTTTCTCGTTGTGGGGGGTGGGGGGAATGGTAAGGCAGTGCCTTTTACAACAGACTTTGGACACACTTGCGTTTAGGTCGGATAAATATTGTCAGAGAAATATTTAATCCTTCAGGATTTAAAAAAATAAAAATCACGTCTCAAATCATTAATCATGGTCAGTGAGCAGTTAATGCAGCCAATTGTTCAGGTCAACATTGAGCATTTGAAGATCTCTGTTGACTCGAAGCTGAGATGCTGACTCAAGGAATTTCTGCATTCCGGCAGCCACAAAATCAAAAGCAGAACAGAGCGGGAACAAGGAAGCTCATTGTTGGACGACAGCGAAATCAGTTTGTAAAATCAATGGTGTAGCTGCTCACTGCAAGGTTTATTGGTGGACGGACAGTCCCATCAGGCACATCCCTGGTGACCCGAGGACAGGACCTGCAGGAGTACCGTCCTTGGAAGTGACAACACAGGAGATAGGGTGGCGGTGAAGGCATGTGACACGCTTCATGCTACATGCTACACGCTACACACTACACACTACACGCTACATGCTACACGCTACACACCACATGCTACACACTACAGGCGACATGCTACACACCACATGCTCACACACTACAGGCTACACACTACACGCTACACACCACATGCTATACGCTACACACTACATGCTACACACCACACGCTACATGCTACACACCACACGCTACACACTACACACTACATGCTACACACCACACGCTACACGCTACACACCACACGCTACAGGCTACACACCACATGCTACACGCTACACACTACATGCTACACACTACACGGGACACACTACACGATACATACTACATGCTACACGTGACACACTACACGATACACACTACATACTACATGCTACACGTGACACACTACACGGTACATACTATATACTACATGCTACACACTACACACCACACGCTACACGCTACATGCTACACACTACAGGCTACATGCTACATGCTACACACTATACGCTACACACCATACGCTACCCGCTACACACTACAGGCTACATGCTACACGCTACACACCACATGCTACACGCTACACACTACATACTACACGCTACATGCTACACACCACACGCTACACGCTACATGCTACAGGCTACATGCTATACACTACATGTGACCCACTACATGCTACACACTACACGGGACACACTACACACTACACGCTACATACTACACGCTACACGTGACACACTACACGATACACACTACATACTACACGCTACATGCTACACGTGACACACTACACGCTACATACTATGCGCCGCACGCTACATGCTACACGCTACACGTGACCCACTACATGCTACACTCTACACGCTACGTGCTACACACTACATGCTACACGCTACATGTTACATTCTTACCTTCATAGGTCATAGAGTCAGTCACAGAGTGATACAGCCTGGAAACAGGCTCTTTAGCCCAACTTGCCCACACCGACCTTTGGTCCCATGTCCCACCTACACTTGTCCCACCTGCCTGTGTTTGGCCCATATCTCTCCACACCTGTCCTATCCATGTACCTGTTGAAAGAGTGCTTAAATGTTGGGATAGTCCCAGCCTCAACTACCTTCTCTGGCAGCTCGTTCCATACACCATACACCATGTGGAAAAGTTACTCCTCAGGTTCCTATTAAATCTTATACCCAACCCACCCCCCCCCCCCCCCCCCCCCCCCCCCCACCTTAAACCTATGTCCTCTGGTCCTCGATTCTGGGCCAACTATTCTGTGCATCTACCAGATCCTCTCATGATTTTATACACCTCTATATGATCACCCCTTATCCTCCAAGGAATAGATTCCCAGCCTGCCCAACCTCTCCGTATTGCTCCAGCCCTCGACTCCTGGCAACATCCTTGTAAATCTTCTCTGTATCCTTTCCAGCCAAGTGCCAAACGTTTTAGATTATAGCACAATGATCTTGATCAGGAAGAACTATTCCTCTCATGATTTTACACTATAACATCGGCACGGACTCGGTGGGTCAAAGGGGCTGTTTCCACGCTGTGTCCCTAAACTAAACTAAACTAAACTAATCTAAACTAATCTAAACTAAACTGAATTGGACAGACATTGGAAAGTGTTTCTCCTTTGCTTGTGTGTTATAGTCATGTGATGGCTGCCCCCCACAGTAGCAGGGACTTTATCGCCACCTGTAATAACTTCATCTCTGTTTAAATAATGTTAAAGCCAAAGCTTGGTAAATGTTCCAACTTTGCATATAAAACTTCCAGCCATGATTTACGATGAAATCCAGGGAATATAACTGAGTGGAATTTGAAATGTATGACGGACTGTCGTTGAATCCCCGTCAGAAAGCGTTTGATTCTTCCCTTTCATCTTTACAAACTTTCAGATTTCCAGCAACACTTCTATTTCTGAATGACTACTTTCCCCCCCAATGTTTAATAATGGAATCAATAAAGATCGCTGGAAATGCTCAGTAGGTCAGGCAGCATCTGTGGAGAGGAGAAAGATAGCGGAGCCAGGGGATATGGGGAGAAGGCAGGAATGGGGTACAGATTGGGGATGATCAGCCATGATCACATTGTATGGTGGTGCTGGCTTGAAGGGCCGAATGGCCTACTCCAGCACCTATTGTCTATTGTCTATTGTCTATTAAAATTAAGTCAATGTTTCGGGGAGTGATCCATGTTTGATTAGTGCGGGTGTCAGGGGCTACAGGGAGAAGGCAGGAGAATGGGGTTAGGAGGGAGAGATAGATGATGATTGAAAGGTGCAGTAGAATTGATGGGCCGAATGGACTAATTTCATTGCTAGAACTTATGAGCATTTAAGTTTGTAGTTATACAGGAAAAAAATAACATCTCATTAAGTAAAAGATCATTGAGCTAAAACCCTGCCCTGGTTCTCTCTCCATAGATGCTGCCTGACTTCCTTGATATCTCCAGATCTTTCCCCAGATGTAGCGTCTGCAATAACCATATAACAATTACAGCACGAAAACAGGCCATCTCGACCCTTCTAGTCCGTGCCGAACACATAATCTCCCTAGTCCCATATACCTGCGCTCAGACCATAACCCTCCATTCCTTTCCCGTCCATATAACTATCCAATTTATTTTTAAATGATAAAAACGAACCTGCCTCCACTACCTTCACTAGAAGCTCATTCCACACAGCCACCACTGTATAATTACCACCCAACAACCTTCTCCCCAAACATACAGTTTGAATTACCATCTGTCTAACCAGTGACCAGAGTGCCAGCTTGCCCGATGGCAAGTGGGCCCCTGTTAAATGATAGCATTGTAGTTGTGGGTGGGCCCCTTTGTCTCCTGGCAACCAATATTTTTAGACCCAGTCCACCACTGTGTCTAACGGTTTGACTGTGACCATGGTCTCACTCAGGAATTTGTGCTTCCAACTACACTTGATAGTGTCATTATTTTCTTGCAGAGTAAAGCAACTACTAATTACATGCAGGAATTATTTACTCAGGGCTGTAATGATCCACAGTTTACAGACCACTCTTGGATGGCACGGTGGCACAGCGGGTAGTGCTGCTGCCTCACAGTGCCAGAGACCCGGCTTCTATCCTGACTACGGGTGCTGTCTGTACGGAGTTTGCACGTTCTCCCCGTGACCTGCGAGGGGTTTCTCCGGATGCTCCGGTTCCACCCACACTCCAAAGACGTGCAGGTTTGTAGGTTAATGGGCTAGGTATAATTGTAAATTGTCCCCAGTGTGTGTAGGATAGTGTTAGTGTGCGGGGATTGCTGGTCGGCATGGACACGGTGGGCCGAAGGGCCTATTCTACGCTGTATCTCTAAACTAAACTAAACTAAACCAAACCAAATTAAACTAAACCTGAAAACAGCTATAAGAAATCCATGAGAGACGGGAAAGGAAAGACAAATGTTTCACGTTTGAGGAGTTCGTACAATTGCAGTTTATACAATGGACAATACATGCGAGAGGGAGCTGGGTCAGGCTGAGCACAAGCACTAGTATCAGAGAATAGGTGCCAACTGGACATAGGGGCAGCATGGAAACAGGCCCTTCGGCCCAACCTGTCCCTGCTGACCAACATGCGCCATCTACACTAGTTCCAACTATCTCCTCCGGCAGCTCGTTCCATACACCCACCACCCTTTGTGTGAAAAGGTTACCCCTCAGGCTCCTATTAAATCTTTCCCCTTCACCTTAAACCTATGTCCTCTGCTTCTCGATTCCCCTACTCTGGGCAAGAGACTCTGTGCGTCTACCCAATCTATTCCACTCATGATTTTGTACACCTCTATTTAATCACCCCTCATCCTCCTGCGTTCCAAGAAATAGGAGTCCCAGCCTGTTCATCCTCTCCCTGTAGCTCACACCCTCTAGTCCTGGCAAATTGCAGCGAATTGTGGACGCAGCCCAGACCATCACACAAACCAACCTCCCTTCCATTGACTCCATCTACACCTCACGCTGCCTCGGCAAGGCCAGCAGCATCATCAAGGACCAGTCTCACCCCGGTCACTCCCTCTTCTCCCCTCTCCCATCGGGCAAGAGGTACAGAAGTGTGAAAACGCACATCTCCAGATTCAGGGACAGTTCCTTCCCAGCTGTTATCAGGCAACTGAACCATCCTACCACAACTAGAGAGCGGTCCTGAACTACTATCTACCTCATTGGTGACCCTCGGACTATCCTTGATCGGACTTTACTGAGTTTATCTTGCACTTATCCTGTATCTGAACACTGTGAATATTGTAATCATGTATTGTCTTTCCGCTGACTGGATAGCACACAACAAAAGCTTCTCAAGGTACCTCGGTACACGTGACAATAAACTAAGTGAAACTGGCAACATCCTCGTGAAGACAAACACAAAAAGCTGGAGTAACTCAGCGGGACAGGCAGCATCTCTGGAGAGAAGGAATAGGTGATGTTTCGGGTTGAGACCCTTCTTCAGACAACCCTTTTCCAGTTTGTAAGTGTAAGTGGTTTAATGAAGGAGACCGTTTGTCAGGTTCAGGAGCAGGGCATGAAATAAATAGAGGAAACAGGACCTGCAGTCAGCAAAGGATAAAGAGTCTTTAATTATATAAAATCCATCTTGATGAGGCATCGCTACACACAGAGTTATGAGTGGGTTAGAGGCCGTCCATGTGGGGAAATAGATGAAGTCAGCAGTAATAATGGAAGAGGCTGGAGAGACAGCAAACAGCAGGAGCAGCGCCTGAAACACCCGCAAACTGAAACGTAGGAAATTAATCTTTCTCAGCAATAGTTTAGGAAGCAATTCAAATCATTTCTGGCAATGAAAATGTTTGTTCATCAGTCTGTACTGATTTAAAGAACATACAAATGTTCCCTTGTAAAAGAATATAGCCTTTCATTACTTGAATAATACCTCTAAATTATGTCCACATCCATTCCCAAAGTTCTGGTAAACTTTCTTTGGTCAAATATGTTGACTATAAAGTTTTTATAGTCTTTCCATACTCAACATACTTGACTATAGATGTATATAAATGCCAGGAATTAAATAAACGTATGAAGGTTTCTTCTGCAATTCAATACTACTATCGGCTGCTTGTTTTTACAGAAAGACGAGCCTCTGCTTTTATTCGCAATAACTTTTAAAATGTGGCTTCTCATTCCAATTAATATGTAATTAATGTGTGTGTGGGGGGATTTAAACGGATCGGGGAGTGGGAGTTTGGGGGGGTGGGGGTAACGAGGGGGAGGGGGTGGGGTAAGGAGGGAGGGGGTGGGTAGGTGGCTGGGGGTGGGGGGGAGGTGAAGGTAACTAAAAAGACAATACGGGTTGAAAAGATGAAATACGAAGGTAAGCTAGCCAATAACATAAAAGAGGATAGCAAGAGTATCTTCAGTTATATAAAGAGTAAGAAAGAGGCAAGAGTGGACATGGCCCGCTGGAGACTGATGCAGGAGAAGTGTTAATGGGGAATAAAGAAATGGCAGAGGAGTTGAATAACTTTTTTGCATCAGTCATCACAGTAGAAGACACCAGCAACGAGCCTGATGTTCCAGAGAGTCAAGGGGTGGAAGTTAGTGGAGTGGCTATGACTACGGACAAGGTGTTTGGGAAGCTGAAAGGGCTGAAGGTGGATAAGTCACCTGGACCGGATGGACTGTACCCCAGGGTTCTGACAGAGGTGGCTGTAGAGATTGTGGAGGCATTGATGGTGATATTTCAGGAATCACGAGAGTCTGGAGTGGTTCTGGACAATTGGAAAATTGCAAATATGACTCCGCTGTTCAACATTGGAGCAAAGCAGAATTGTGGGAACTATAGGCTAGTGAGTTTGACTTCAGTGGTTATAAGATTTTTGAGTCCATTATAAAGGTTGACGTTTCTGACTATTCTGAGATAAAATAGGCCAAAGTCAGTCTACAATGTGGAACCTTACCAAAAGCCTGACTGCTCCATATCTACAGCACCACATCTACAGCTCGGCCCTCATCAACCTTTTTGGTCACATCTTCAAAAAAACTATCAGGTTGGTGAGACATGATCTCCCATGTACAAAACAATGCTGACTAACCCTAATCAGTTGAGTTGAGTTTATTGTCACGTGTACCGAGGTACAGTGAAAAGCTTTTGTTGCGTGCTAACCAGTCAGCGGAAAGACAATACATGATTACAATCGAGCCGTCCACAGTGTACAGATACATGATAAGGGAATAACGTTTAGTGCAAGGTAAAGCCAGTAAAGTCCGATCAAAGATAGTCCAAGGGTTTAAGAAAGAACTGCAGATGCTGGAAAATCAAAGGTAGACAAAAAGCTGGAGAAACTCAGCGGGTGAGGCAGCATCTATGGAGCGAAGGAATGGGTGACGTTTCGGGTCGAGACCCTTCTTCAAACCAAAGATAGTCCAAGGGTCACCAATGAGGTAGATAATAGTTCAGCACAGTCTTTATTCAGCCTCTGTCTATCCCTCAGCATCCACTCCAGATGATCATCTTGCAGCGTCCCCCCCCCACCCCCCCCCCCCCCCTCTGGTCTTCCTCTCCATGAAGACTGGAGACGGCAGTGAGCCAATCTTCACCATCCTGTGAACCTTTACAACGGGCTATAAGGCAGCTACCGGTGCCCTCACTGCCCACACCTGGCCAGAGAGAGTTTCAGTAGCGGCTAGAGTAGAGAGGACACACTTGTGCCGAGGAGGAACACTGATTAAGTGAGGTGGCGGTGAAGTCTGGGCTGGTGCTGAAAGACGGTCAGTCCTTGTGTCTTCTATCTTCACGGCTCACTGCAGCTTTCTTTACAAACAATAACTAACTCTCTGTCTAAACTCCCATCAGAGGCACAAACTATGTCAATGGTGAAGAGGGGTTTTGTCTGAACAGGGATACTTGTTAAAAGACGAGAGCTTAGATAATGACAAGATGACGGGTTTACTAACGAGTTTTAGTGGACTGGCAACTGGGGAACTGTTGCAAAACATGTCGACCTGCTCTCGGAGATTCCAATATTCATTCAGCGTGTTCATTCATGCCGTGAATATCATCGGCTACAACAACAGCTCATCTGTTTAGACAGCGGTTGGACAGCTGGACATAGATAGCTCTGACAGGTTGACTTTAGCTCTGGGTATTCAGTCTATACACAGCATGTCCATTGTCCCTGTATCACTAAGTCCAGTGTGGGTTCATACGAATATAGACACAGAGTGCTGGAGTAACTCAGCGGGTCAGCCAGCATCCTTGGCCAGACTTTGCTGGCTATATCTTGCAGTAAACATCATTCCCTTATCATGTATCTGTACACTGTGAATGGCTCGATTGTAATCATGTGTTGTCTTTCCGCTGACTGGTGGGGAAAGGACAAATGGACAGCCCTTGTAAGACAGAGGAACATTTCTATCAGTCTGAAGAAGGGTCTTGACCCAAAGCATCACCCATTCCATCTCTCCAGAGATGCTGCTTGTCCCTCTGAGTTACTCCAGCATTTTGTGTCTATCTTCAGTGTAAACCAGCATCTGCAGTTCCTTCGTACACATATCTTTCCCCTTTCTCCAATAGTCATGAAAGAGTCCATATGGGGCAGAGAACAAACTTCAAAACTGCAATAACAGCAAAGAAATCGCATGAAAGTAACGGAGCGGATCTTTGATGGAGAGAGTCTGCCAACATAAACTGTATGCCCAGCGTAGGGAAGGGGAACTTATTACAGGCACTAAACTTTCATAACATCCTTTCCTCAAATTATATGACAAGTCTAGTTTTTTATTTGGATAAATGAAAAGAATATCTTCTCCTTTCCTTGTAGTCTTTTCAACAAACATAAAATATTTAACTTTGAGCATTTGCTGTCTCTCCATATATTAGACCAATTACAAACATCTGGTACATTTGATATGTTGTTATCCAAGTAATATAATTTATTCACAATGAACTAAATGACTTATGACCCTCTGAACTTTATTAACTTTAGTGTAGTTTAGTTACAGCACGGAAACAGGCCCTTCAGCCCACCGGGTCCGCGCCGACCAGCGATCCTCCCACACTAACACTATCCTACACACACTAGGGAATTGTCGCTAGTGTTAGTGTGCAACGTGACCAAAATGGTCGATGAAGGCAGATCTGTAGATATTTTGCACATGGATGTCAGTAAAGCATTAGTCAAGGTTCTGCATGGTAGGTTGCTCTGGAAGGTTAGATCACATGGGATCCAAGAAGAGATAGCTGAATGGATAGCAAATTGGCTTCATGGAAGGAAGCAGAGGGTGATGGTGGAAGGTTGCTTCTCGGACTGGAGGCCTGTGACTAGTGGTGTGACTCAGGGTTCAGTGCTGGGCCCGTTAATGTTTGTCATCTACATCAATGATTTGGATGAGAACATACAGGGCAAGATTAGCAAGTTTGCTGATGATACAAAAGTGAGTGGTTTTGCAGAAAGTGAAGATGGTTGTGAACGATTGCAGCAGGATCTGGATCGATTGGCCAGGTGGGTGGAGGAATGGTTGATGGAATTGATATTGATATTGATATTGATATGATATCTTTATTTCGAACGATTAAAAAAAAAAGAAGAAAAGAAATGATGAAAATGAATAAATAAAAGGAAAATTATATATATACATAAATATATACATAAATACATACACACATACATACATATACATGTACATATATACATACATACATATACTCATATACACACATACACATATACATAACATATATGTACATACATAAATTAAAAAATCAAAAGCCAATTTCAACATAATACACATTAGACTTGTTCGAAAAGGGATAGGAAGAAGCCTATGCTTGTCAAGTCCTACCCCCATTCTTCACCATTAACAAATGCAAAATTCAATAAAATAAACTAAACAGACAATTCAAATAAAACTACTCCAATCAAGCTATTAAGAAAAAAAGAACAAAAAAAGAAAAGACCAAAAAGAACAAGCAGCATTAACATCTGTGAGATTTACATTCTCCTTCCTCATTACTGTACTTTTCAAAGATATATCTTTTGCAGTAAGTGAAGATGGTTGTGAATGATTGCAGCAGGATCTGGATCGATTGGCCAGGTGGGCGGAGGAATGGTTGATGGAATTTAATACAGAAAAATGTGAGGTGTTGTATTTTGGAAAGTCTAACTTGGGCAGGACCTACACAGTGAATGGTAGGGCTCTGTGGAGTGTTGTAGAGCATAGGGATCTAGGAGTACAGGTGCATGGTTCCTTGAAGGTGGAGTCACAGGTAGATAAGGTTGTCAAAAAGGTTTTTGGTACATTGGCCTTTGTCAGTCAGAGTATTGAGTATAGAAGTTGGGAGGTCATGTTACTGTTGTGTAAGACGTTGGTGAGGCCACATTTAGAGTCTTGTTTTGTTCTGGAAAGCATGTTATAGGAAAGATGTTGTCAAGCTGGAAAGGATTCAGAGAAGATTTACGAGGATGTTGCCAGGACTAGAGGCTCTATTCCTTGGAGCGCAGGAGGATGAGGGGTGATCTTATAGAGGTGTATAAAATCATGAGAGGAATAGATTGGGTAGATGCACAGAGTCTCTTGCCCAGAGTAGGGGAATTGAGGTCCAGAGGACATAGGTTTAGCTGAAGGGAAAAAGATTTAATAGGAATGTGAGGGACAAAGGTGGGTGTATGGAACAAGCTGCCACAGGAGGTAGTTGAGGCTGGGACTATCCCAACATTTAAGCATCAGCTGAACAGGTACATGGATAGGACAGGTTTAGAGGGATATGGACCAAACACAGGCAGGTGGGACTAGTGTAGCTGTGATATGTTGGCTGGTGTGGGCAAGTTGGGCTGAAGGGTCTGTTTCCACTCTATATCACTCTATGACTCTGAAAGCCAAGCTTGTATTCATCGAAGATATAGCTTCAATTCTCAGTGGTTTAATGGCATTTTATTGTCACGTTTACCGGGGTACAGTGACATTCCGCTTTTGCATTCAATTCAGTAAAAGCTTATAATACATGGGCACAATCATATATTGATTAGTAGGGGGTTATGGGGAGAAGGCAGGAGAATGGTGTTGAGAGGGGAGATAGATCAGCCATGATTGAATGGCGGAGTAGAATCGATTAGCTAAATGGCCTTATTCTGCTCCAAGAACATAAACTTATGAACTTGTTCAAGACTGTAGGAAGAGTAGATTACACCACAAAAGCACACAAAAAAAAGCCATGTTTCCAGCGCCAATTTGTCCAATTTTATTACCACTTATCTTAATTCCTAAACTTATTAAGGAACGAAGGTAATTGAATGATGAATGTACAGATGATTGGGTCTGTGGTTTGGCCCAAGATCGGACTTTTCAGAGACTTGGACGTTGCAAGATGATGCCAGAACATGTTGTTCTCGAAAGGATCCATTAGATTCCTGCATGGTATGACAGGCTCAGTCTGAAGAAGGGTCCGGACCCAAAATGTCACCTATTCCTTTTCACCAGAGATGCTGCCTGAGCCGCTGAGTTACTCCAGCATTTTGTGTCTATCAATGGAATGATTAGACTGGTCAAACCTTTCACTGTGTCTCTGTCCACGCGATGATTAATGAACCAACTAATGTGCGATGAAGCTACGTGCTAGAGAACCACTGGTAAGCTGCAGATATTCTGCCCTCTGCACTAACCTCAGCGCCCATTGTATAGACAACACCCACGCCAGCTGCCCAGCAAGGTTGTGATTTATCCAGAGATATTAATGTGCATGCCAAGCAGAAATGAGAGAGTTTAACAGGAATAACAACTTACTGGTAGAGGGTCAGAAAGAGATAAAATGTGTAAATAGTTGGGGAGTGATGTTTGTTGCTGCGTCTGGGACACACCCAGTGTTGGCTAGGCCCACCTCGCCTCATGTACCATTACTCCACTGTTACCCTTCTCTCCTTTACACTCCTGGCATCGCACTCACACCCCACCCACACCCCACCCCTCACTCCTAGCACCCCACCCACACCCCACCCACACCGCACCCACACCCCTTGCACCCTGCATCTGAAGAGATGATCTGCTTGTGGGAGTGGGAATTAATTTATTAATCCCAGCCTGTCACATCCCGGCACAGAGTCTCTGACCCCGTCCAAACTCTGTGAGTCAGAGTGGTGTAGCAATCTTCAAAATAACAGAGTTATTAATGACTTGACACATCTGTACATTCATCAACAATTCATCAGTGACGCCGTTTCTGCTCGGTTGTCCCCAAGGAACAGTTCATGGGGACTGGCCGTAAATTCAGAAGTTCACAAGTTCTAGGAGCAGAAGTAGGCCATTTGGCCCATCAAGTCCACTCTGCCATTCAATCATGGCTGATCTGTCTTTCCCTCTCAACCCCATTCTCCTGCCTTCTCCCCATAACCCCTGACACCCGTACTAATCAACAATCTGTCAATCTCCACCTTAATATGTACCCATTGACTTGGCCTCCACAGCCATCTGTGGCAATGAATTCCACAGATTCACCACCCTCTGGATCTAGTGTAGATGGGCCATGTTGGTTGGCATGGGTAAGTTGGGCCGAAGGGCCTATTTCCACTGAGTAACTATGTGTAGGAAGGAACTGCAGATGCTGGTTTAAACCGAAGATAGACACAAAATGCTGGGGTAACTCAGCGGGACAGGCAGCATCTCTGGAGAGAAGAAATGGATGACGTTTCGGGTTGAGACCCTTCTTCAGACTGTTTAGGAATAAGGGAAATGAGAGATATAGACAGTGATGTCGAGAGATAAAGAACAATGAATACCTGAAACGTCACCCGTTCCTTTCCTGCAAAGATGCAGCCTGTCCCACTGAGTTACTCCAGCATTGTGCGGCTGGTAACATCAGCACTGGGTCAGCTACCCTGGGCTTCTTGGCCCAGACACTGGGACGATCTCATCTTCAATTGGCACTCGCAGTGGGGAGAGAGATGCGGGACACACGTCCAGTGACAAAGTTCACAGTTGTGTAATTAAACAATCTCTCTCCGCCCAAGAGTTGAGCTGAATTCTACTCTCACTGCCAATCAACACAAGACCTGTTATTATTCACATCAAGTAACATTTTCCAGAGACGAGCCTCTCTGCTTCTCTCCAGTGTTGCGTTACAGTCCCTCAGCAAATGCACGGAGATGGCGATGCAGTGGCTGGCAGCCAGCTCAGACTGGCCATGTAAAACAAATGACTACACCTCGTGTACAAACCTCACTAGGTTTGGCAACTGTACATCCCCACGCTCCACCCCCACACTGAATCTGGGGCCTGACTCAAGAAACATTGATGATATTCACAAAATGCTGGAGTAACTCAGCGGGTCAGGCAGCATCTGTGGAGAACATGGATAGGTGACGTTTCACAGAGTGCTGGAGTAACTCAGCGGGTCAGGCAGCATCTGTGGAGAACATGGATAGGTGACCAAGAGGTTGAGTGAGCCTGGGAGCTAGCATGGGCCGATGGACCAAATGGCCTACAGCATGGTTATAAGATGTATGTGAATAATCGCCATGATTCCAGACATCTTAAATCCTTGTGAATCTGTGGAATTCTTTGCCACAGACGGCTGTGGAGGCCAAGTCAATGGATATTTTTAAGGCAGAGATGGATAGATTCTTGATTAGTACGGGTGTCAGGGGTTATGGGGAGAAGGCAGGAGAATGGGATTAGGAGGGAGAGATAGATCAGCCATGATTGAATGGCGGAGTAGACTTGATGGGCCGAATGGCCTAATTCTACTATCACATGACCGTATGACCATATAACGTTATCTTATTGAGAATGTATCCGACCAAAAACATTTTTCACATTATTCCCTTGTCCATGTATCTATACATGGCTGTAATGGCTGGATTGTAATCATGTATTGTCTTTCCGCTGACTGGTTAGCACGCAACAAAAGCTTTTCACTGTACCTCGGTACACGAGACAATAAACTAAACTAAACTAAACTAAAGTGAACTAATTCCCTGTACGAGCCGTTCCTGCAACTCGCGGTCTTTGTTAGACGGGCAGTATGGGCCTAATGGCCTCTGGCCCCAGGGAGGGGCACCCCATCCAGGGCAATAGTAAGTGGTCTACAAACTAACTCCCAATTTAAAAGCTGCCCGACATGTCTCAATTTAACTCAGATGTCCTGGCTCCAGTCTCTGCTGCCAGCAAACATTCAGGTGAAAATTGGATCCAGGTTTGTTCCTAGTTTTAATATTCGATGCATTTCTACCCCCAGCAAGTTGACAGTCAGAGTCGCTGGGTAAACACACAGCACAAAAACTGCTCACAACACTTACAATTAGACAAATGTCCCTGGAGCAGAATTAAGCCATTCGGCCCATCAAATCTACTCCACCATTCAACCATGACTGATCTATCTCTCTCTTCTCTATCCCAGTCTCCTGCCTTCTCCCCATAACCCCGACAACGGTACTAATCAAGTATCTGTCAATCTCCACCTTAAAAGTATCCATTATCATATCATTGACTTATCATTGACTTAGTAACAATAGACACAGAGTGCTGGAGTAACTCAGCGGGTCAGGCAGCATCTGTGGAGAACATGGATAGGTGACGTTTCGGGTTGAGAAGGGTCTTGACCCAAAACATATTTCTTTTCAGTAAGGATACAGTAAAGATTTATAAGGATGTTGCCAGGACTCGGAAGGCCTGAGCTATAGGGAGAGGTCTTAAGCAGGCTAAGACCTTAGTCCTTGGAGCATAGGAGGATGAGAGGGTTGAACATGGAAGTTTACTAAATCACAAGGGAACAAAGCATTTCGTCATCTTGTTCAAATAATCCCACTAGTTCAGAAACCAAGCCTCTGAAACATAATTGAGCGATCAAGTTGCTCAAATTTCAGGCAGTTATTCATCCCAGATTTTTGTTGCCATTTTTGGTTCAGTTCCATGTTGACATTTGATATTGGATTGATATTTAACAATAAGTAGGTACATGAGCTAATTATTCCACAGCAGTTCCAACTATTTCGATATTTTACAATCTGCTGATGTGACACCTCACCAAGCGCCTCTAGTGTTTACTGACTTTGTGTGTTTTATAGTAAACACAATGATGACTATGTGGATATTCCTGATGTGGCGATCTAATGGTCAGAGCCACTGGCAGCAGCTGTACTGGGATGAGCTGGTGCCCACAGATCTCTTTCTCTCTCTCCCCCCCCCCCCCCCCCCCCCCTCTCTCTCTCTCTCTCTCTCTCTCCCACATGCTCCATGTAGACTAACACTTCTGTTCCAAGCTTATAACGGGTGGTGTTCACAATGATGTATCCACAGATGTACACAGTAATCATTAGTATGGGTGTCAGGGGTTATGGGGAGAAGGCAGGAGAATGGGGTTGAGAGGGAGAGATAGATCAGCCATGATTGAATGGCGGAGTGCACTTGATAGGCCTAATTCGACTCCAATAACTTATGAACTTATGTATAGTTATGTAGACAATAATGTACAGAAATGTACACATTGTTGTATTCAGAGATGTACACAGTGGTCATAACCACAATGGTGTACACAGTGACATACAGTGATGTATGCAGGGATGGGGAGTCCCTCCCCTTTACATTAAGTTTTGAGTTCTTCATCTTTTCTTTTCCGTTGATTTCTTCATCCCAACACATGTCCCACCACGCCTGTAACCCAGCCCCTCAGGGCCACTGCCCAAGGGTTGATGAGTTCCTGCTACCCTTGGCTGCTGGGTGTGAGGACAGGCCCGTGCAGGTCCCTGACCATGGGGTCAGTGTGCCCAACATCAAACGGGTGTCTTGACCATCCATTCCTGCAGAGCCTCAGCTTGCAACATCTGTATAGAGGCTCGGGGACGATTCACTGAAAGTCTGTAATGCAAGAAAGAAAATTAAAACAGACGTAGGAAATCCCAGAGCTTCTAAATTATGTCACTGATACCAACCTCTGGCTCAGATGTGGAAATCCCATCCTCACTGCATATTGGACAATAATGGGCTGTAATTATGGAGTCCTCTTTATGTGTGAACTCAGCCTGCCTCAATCTCCAAAGGGACTCGACCCGAAACATAGAAACATAGAAACATAGAAACATAGAAACATAGAAACATAGAAACATAGAAACATAGAAACATAGAAAATAAGTGCAGGAGTAGGCCATTCGGCCCTTCGAGCCTGCACCACCATTCAATATGATCATGGCTGATCATCCAACTCAGTATCCTGTACCTGCCTTCTCTCCATATCCCCTGATACCTTTAGCCACAAGGGCCACATCTAACTCCCTCTTAAATATAGCCAATGAACTAGCCTCAACTACCTTCTGTGGCAGAGAATTCCAGAGATTCATCACTCTCTGTGTGAAAAATGTTTTTCTCATCTCGGTCCTAAAAGATTTCCCCATTATCCTTAAACTGTGACCCCTTGTTCTGGACTTCCCCAACATCGGGAACAATCTTCCTGCATCTAGCCTGTCCAACCCCTTAAGGTTCTGTTACCAGTGTTTAAGGTTCACAATGACCTTCGACTTTCTGAACTACATCAGTACCAGTAAACAGCAGCTTCAGCACACTAATAATGTCAGTATGTCTGTCACAAATGTTGTGTCTGGGGTTGCTACGAGAGTTATTCGAGTGCGAGGGAGCAGGTTTATTCATGTGACAGGAGCAGAATTAGTCTATTCGGCCCATCAAGTCCACACTGCCATTGAATCATGGCTGATCTGTCTCTCCCTCTCAACCCCATTCTCCTGCCTTCTCCCCATAACCCCTGACACCCGCACTAATCAAGAATCAATCTCCACCTTAAAAATACCCAAGGACGACCAAGGTTGAATGTTGTAAAAGCTAGCGAGGTTTAAAAATCTTAAACACCGCGCGTGCGCAGATCGATCTCTTCTCCTTTCAGAGGGAACACGAAGCAGCCTCGCCTCCAGCAGCAGCCCTGCCCCCAGCAGTAGCCCCGCCCCCAACAGTAGCCCCGCCCCCAACAGTAGCCCCGCCCCCAGCAGTAGCCCCGCCCCAGCAGTAATCTCGCCCCCCAATAGCCCCGCCCTACAGTCCCGCCCCCAGCAGTAGCCCCGCCCCCAACAGGCCCCCAGCAGTAGCCCCGCCCCCAGCAGTAGCCCCGCCCCCAGCAGTAGCCCCGCCCCCAACAGTAGCCCCGCCCCCAGCAGTAGCCCCGCCCCAGCAGTAATCTCGCCCCCCAATAGCCCCGCCCTACAGTCCCGCCCCCAGCAGTAGCCCCGCCCCCAACAGGCCCCCAGCAGTAGCCCCGCCCCCAACAGGCCCCCAGCAGTAGGCCCGCCCCCAGCAGTAGCCCCGCCCAAGCAGTAGCCCCGCCCCCAGCAGTAGCCCCGCCCCCAGCAGTAGCCCCGCCCCCAGCAGTAGCCCCGCCCAAGCAGTAGCCCCGCCCAAGCAGTAGCCCCGCCCAAGCAGTAGCCCCGCCCCCCGCAGTAGCCCCGCCCCCAACAGCCCCGCCCCCAGCAGTAGCCCCGCCCCAAGGGGGGGCCAGGCCTGGGCCGAGCCTGGGGCTGGAGTCGGGCCCAAGCCCTGGCACTGCTCAACCACATGGGTAGGTGCTGGGGCAGGGAATGGGAGTGAGGGGAGGAGGGAGGGATAAGGGAGGGATGGAGGGGAAGAGAGGGAGGGAGTGAGGTAGAGGGGTGGTGGAATGCAGGATGGTAAGGAGGGGGGTAGAAGGGGTCTGGGGTGATGGGCAAGGTGGGATAGAGGGGGGAGAGGGGGACAGGGAGGGGTGGATTTGATGGAAGGGGGACAGGCGTGAATGGTGGAATATTGCGTTGGGGGACCAGGCCTCCCTTGTGACAGGGACCCACTTAGTCTAGTATATAATGTTCATAAGTAATAGGAGCAGAATTAGGCCATTCGGCCCATCTAGTCTACTCCACCATTTAATCATGGCTGATCTATCTCTCCCTCCTAACCCCATTCTCCTGCCTTCTCCCCATAACCTCTGACACCTGCACTAATCAAGAATCTATCTATTCCTGCCTTAAAAATACCCACTGACTTGGCCTCTACTGCCGTCTGTGGCAGCTATATATATATATATATACTGTACATACATATGGTGGTGTATACTGGCAGCAGTGGTGCATGTGCAAGGTGTCCACGTGGAGTGGGTGAGAAAGTGTCGGTGCCAGTGCTCTGGCTGTTGACTCTGTTCCTGGGACAGATCACCAGCCGTCAGGTCTCGGTGACGTAGAGTTTCAGGCCACTGTGGACATTGTGCTGACAGACCCCCTCACTCACACCTTGCCTGATTTCCTGGGCAAGACGCCTGGACAGAGCTCGCACTTTATACTTACAAGAACAACATAAACCATGTAAATCCATTCCTTATAGTCCAGTAATCCAGCTTTCACAACCAGAGGTGTTCTGATGGGGAGATGGGCGGAAATGCCTTGTAACAAGGACCGAGTAACCAGAGGATACATCTCGTACCTGACAATGGGACTTATTTAATCTGAGCAATATGTTGGGGAAACATTGGTTGAGTTGCCCTTTGTGGGGTTCAGTGGGTACTTCCAGGGACAGCTGGCACAATATCAGGCAGCACGGTGGTGCGGCAGGTAGAGCTGCTGCCTCACAACGCCACAGTCCCGGGTTCCATCCTGACTACGGGTGCTGTCTGTACGGAGTTTGCACGTTCTCCCCGTGACCTGCATGGGTTTTCTCCGGGTGCTCCGTTTCCTTCCACGCTCCAAAGACGTGCAGGTTTGTAGGTTAATTGATTTGGTTATAAATGTAAAATTGTCCCTAGTGTCTCCCCAAAATCCATAAGCACAACTGCCCTGGCTGACCCATTGTTTCTGCCTAATCCTGCCCTACTGAAATTATTTCTTGACTCCATCCTATCCCCCCTGGTCCAATCCCTCCCAACCTATGTCCAAGACCCCTCACACGTCCTTCGTCTCTTTAATGACTTTCGTTTTCTAGGTCCCCGTTCCCTCATCTTTATGGGTCTGATGAAGGGTCCCGACCCAAAACGTCACCTATCCATGTTCTCCGGAGTGTAGATGGGGAAAGTCGGGCCGAATGGCCTGTGTGACTCTATGATCCTATGTCTGTATCCAGTACGGTTTACCCTGACTTTGCACAGTTTCAGTGCCCTTAACTGAACCCCTGTTCCCAAATTACCTTTTGGAATGAATGCAGTCAGAGGAAGTTTAACAAATGATGAAGCGGTTCGGATCCTTCTCCACATACATCGTGGCTGTGATGCGTTGTCACAGATGTCTGACTGACCTGATTTGTAACGGGGAAGGAATGTGTCGGCCTCAGCTCCCAGCAGCAGTACGCCCACAAATGGCAGAGGCATTATTTATGGTGATGTGGGAGAGAGGATTACAGCATTATCATATGTACACCATTGATCAGTACCACCTGCTGTCTGATCACCACACCGGCCACATGGACTATACACACAATACTTTGCAAAGGGCTTGTATTGTATTCCGCGATCTGATTACTATGAAGATTCTGCAGCAGATTTCTGTTTCACATCATTGTTTATATTCCCCCCCACTCAGCTGGAAGGGCAACAATTGCCCTGATTGTTAGTCAGTCGGAGTCTCCCACAGGTCAGCCAAACACGCAATTAGTTTTTGGAAAACGCTGCAGTAATCATGGACTCAGTGATCGGGAGTGAAGCCAGTTCCATCTGTACCCCGTGGTGAAGAGTGTGTCCGAGTAGTCGCAGACCTATCACTTGTTACAAGTGGATGAATGGCACGTGGATATGCAGGGAACGTAGGGATATGCATCATGTACAGACTGATATGAGTTGGACATACAAGGACCTTGGTTTAGTTTAGTTTAGTTTAGAGATACAGCGCAGAAACAGGCCCTTCGGCCCACCGAGTCCGCACCGACCAGCGATATCCTAAATAATCTTATAGAAACTTACAGAATTCTTAAGGGGTTGGACAGGCTAGATGCAGGAAGATTGTTCCCGATGTTGGGGAAGTCCAGAACGAGGGGTCACAGTTTAAGGATAAGGGGGAAATCTTTTAGGACCGAGATGAGGAAAACATTTTTCACACAGAGAGTGGTGAATCTCTGGAATTCTCTGCCGCAGAAGGTAGTTGAGGCCAGTTCATTGGCTATATTTAAGAGGGAGTTAGATGTGGCCCTTGTGGCTAAAGGGATCAGGGGGTATGGAGAGAAGGCAGGTACAAGTTACCGAGTTGGATGATCAGCCATGATCATATTGAATGGCGGTGCAGGCTCGAAGGGCCGAATGGCCTACCCCTGCACCTATTTTTTATGTTTCTACACTAGGGACAATTTACTGTTTACCGTACCAATTAACCCACAAACTGGTGTGTGGGAGGAAACCGGAGCACCCGGAGAAAACCCACACAGGTCATGGGGAGAAACTCCATACAGACAGCACCCGTAGTCAGGATCAAACCCGGGTCTCTGGCGCTGTGAGGCAGCAGCTCTACCCGCTGCGCCACCGTGCCGCCCAAATGAACTGCAGATGCTCGCTCAAAAGAAAGTCAGAAATTGCTGGAGTAACATGGATAGGCAATGTTCTCCAGAGATGCTGTCTGACCTGCTGAGTTACTCCAGCACCTTGTGGCTTTTGCACATAAGTTGGTCTTAACATCAATAAACAATGTGGACTTTGTTAGACGACAGACAGTGAGAATCTTGACCATCCCCATCCCGACCCAATCCCCATCCCCTCCCCCAGCCTCCCGCCCTCTCAACTCTGACCCCGCCCTCTCAACTCTGACCCCGCCCTCTCACCTCTGACCCCGCCCTCTCACATCTGACCCCGCCCTCTCACCTCTATGTGGCAACCTAATTGTATATATGTTGAGTGGGTTCCCCAGGAGGCTGTGAGCACAGAAGGCCACTCTGCCCACCCAGTCTGAAGAAGGATCTCCACCCGAAACATCATTCACTCCTTCGCTCCAGAGATGCTGCCTGAGTTACTCCAGCATTTTGTGTCTACCTTTGGTGTAAACCAGCATCTGCAGTTTCTTCCTCCACACGGCCATACTGGCTCTTTGCTGGTTCCAACAAATTGTCCCTTCCGCTTAACCTTGCAGGTTTTCCCCGTCAACCCGGTGACCAGGGCTTGCAGGTCTTGGAGAGAACTGTTGTCATCATGGGCTAGATGGGCTGAAGGGCCTGTTCGTGCTGTATGTATGGGCACCATGGACTAGATGGGCTGAAGGGCCTGTTTGTGCTGTATGTATGGGCATCATGGACTAGATGGGATGAAAGGCCTGTTTCCGTACAGCGCTATGACTCAAACTATGGGGGTCAGTGAAATAATTCATAGGTCAGGGATGATCAGAAATGGCCAATAATAAATGTCACATTCCAAGAATTAAATACAAAAACAAAGATAAACGAGAGTCTTATTTTTATATGACAATAAATCTGACTGTAGAATTATTCATGCTTGGGAAATATGCGTCTGGCATGGTGGTGTAATCAGCTCTCTGCTGAGTCTGGCATTGTAGAGCTGTGGACAGCACACTGTCACATCCCCGCTACTATCTCTTCACACACCTAACTTCATGGCAAATTAGTCTGCAATGCGCTGTCAAATGATTTCGCAAAAACCCTCATCTCAGAATTCCATGCATCATTTTTTTTTTTAAAGAAATTCTCCCTAGAAATTGAAATACTGAAATTATTAATTGTGAATGATTGAGGTCAGCTGAGTGGAATATATGTAGAGTTTGAGAATAATGTTAGTCAGGGGTTAGTCAGAGGTTATAGGGAGAAGGCAGGAGAATGGAGTGAGGAGGGAGAGATAGATCAGCCATGATTGAGTGGCGGAGTGGACTTGATGGGCCGAATGGCCTAATTCTACTGCTGTCACATATGAACTAATGAACATGTTATTTTAAATCATGACATTTTCAGAGTCGTTCTCTGTTAATACATACTTTAAAAATCGGAAATCATCTCATTCCTTCCCACAGCCATAATTGTGGTTTCAATATTTTAATTAAATTATTTTGTTGTAAGTTTTATGTCAAGAGGTATTTGTCCTATTTCCCACATGATACGATTATGCCAGCACGATCTGGTTTTGTTTTTCATAAGTTCATAAGGTCTAGAAGCAGAATTAGGCCATTCAGCCCATTTAGTCTACTCCGCCATTCAATTATGTGGAATGTTCACTCCAAATATCCTGACCAAAGGCCAGAACAGGTTTTATTAGATTTAATTACAAATTGTCAGCTTCATTGCATTAACTATGAGTGAGAACTTTGAGTAAACTGTAACTTTCAATGCTAGAAAGGTCTAATCCTTTGCATGACAAGTGTGCTTTAATCATGCACACTGTTGATATATCACAGACCTCCACAGATTGTTGAAGTCAGCATCCAAATTACCGCAACGTGCGCAAACTCCAGCCTATTCACCTGCTATCAACCCATTAGCCCAGCCCTGTCTCCCTCCACACAAGGTTTCTCAGTTCCCCAGAACGCAAGAAGCAACTCAACCTTTGGATAGTTGGCCACTTTAGTTTACTTTGGTTTAGATACAGAGAAGAAACTGGCCCTTCAGCCGACAGTCCACGCAGACTAGCGATCACCCCGCACATTAACACTATCCTACACACTCCAGGGACAATTTATATTTTTTACCAAATCCAATTAACCTACATCTTCAGAACCTAATCCTAACCCTACATCTGGAGAAACCCCACACAGGTCACGGGGAGAACGTACAAACTCCATACAGACAGCACCCGTAGTTTGGATCGAACCTGGGACCTCTCAACTAAACCAAACTACTGTGCCATAACACAAGGTGTGAGATGATGTAAGCCATGAGGGATATCTCTACGGTGATGGGAAAGTTCCCCGCACCACTTCTTTATCACCAACAACTTCTCCTGGACCACCCATAGTGAAGCAACGACCAAGAAAGCACACCAACGCCTCTACATCCTTACAAGGCTTAGGAAATTCGTCATGTCTCCAACAACTCTCACCAACTTCTACAGATGTGCCGTAGAAAGCATTTTATCGGGATGCATCACAGCACGGTTTGGGAACAGCTCCGTCCTAGACCCGCAGGAAATCGCAGAGAATTGTGGACGCAGCCCAGACCATCACACAAACCAACCTCCCTTCCACTGACTCCATCTACACCTCACGCTGCCTCGGCAAGGCCAGCAGCATCATCAAGGACCAGTCTCACCCCGACCACTTCCTCTTCTCCACTCTCCCATCGGGTAAAAGGTACAGAAGTGTGAAAACGCACACCTCCAGATTCAGGGACAGTTTCTTCCCAGCTGTTATCATGCAACTGAACCATCCTACCACAACTAGAGAGCAGACCTGAACTTTTATCTACCTCGGACTATCCTTGAGCGGACTTTACTGGCTTTACCTTGCACTAAACGTTATTCCCTTTATCATGTATCTGTACACTGTGGACGGCTCGATTGTAATCATGTATTGTCTTTCCGCTGACTGGTTAGCACGCAACAAAAGCTTTTCACTGTACCTCGGTACATGTGACAATAAACAAAACCGAACTGAACAGATCTCTCCAGTGTGCTTCATGGCACCGGGCTCTTCCTTCTGTGGCGTTCCGTGGTGTGGGAATGTCGATACAAAGGAGGGCAGCGACGGCTTCATCCCTGTAAAGCCCGCTGCACATTCCTACCACAGAATGCTCCAAACTCTCTGATACGTTCAACATGTTCTCCACCCGAGATAGTCACAGGGCTTAGGCAATATTTATGTTTCACATACTTCATGTGTTCTCAGCATCATCTGTTATATTATAATTCCTGTACTTAGTAATGGAATGCACACATGAGGGATATCGTGGAGTATGTATTAACCCTTCATTCCCCACTCTGCCTCCAAGCTGGGAGGAAGACAGTGAATGGTTAAAGCATCAGATATAGATGTCCTCTATCTGATGTACTTGATTTTCAACTGATTAGTTTAGTTTAGAGATCCAGTGCAGAAACAGGCCCTTCGGCCCACTGAGACCTCGCCGACCAGCGATCCCCGCACACTAACACTACCCTACACACACTAGGGACGATTTATAATTTTACCAAGCCAATTAACTTACCTGTATGTCTTTGGAGTGTGGGAGGAAACCGGAGTACCCGGAGAAGACCCACGCAGGTCACGGGGAGAACGTACAAACTACGTACAGACAGCACCCGTAGTCAGGATGGAACCTGGGTCTCTGGTGCTGTGAGGCAGCAGCTCTACCCGCTGCACCACCGTGGAGGGGCAATGGATGGGATCTCATTGAAACATATAAGATTATTAAGGGTTTGGACACGCTAGAGGCAGGAAACATGTTCATGATGTTGGGGGAGTCCAGAACCAGGGGCCACAGTTTAAGAATAAAGGGTAAGGCATTTAGAACGGAGACGAGGAAACACTTTTTCACACAGAGAGTTATGAATCTGTGGAATTCTCTGCCTCAGAGGGCGGTGGAGGCCAGTTCTCTGGATAATAATAATAATAATAATAATAATAATAATAATAATAATAATAATAATAATAATAATAATAATAATAATAATAATCATAATCATCATAATAATAATAATAATAATAATAATAATAATAATATTAATAATATAACTTTAACTGTCATTCAGGTATACACATAGACACAGTGCACATTGAACGAAATTTTGTTGCATTGACTCTTCAAAGTAGCAGCAGAATATAACATTTATATCACGCGATCAGTAAAAGTGCTTAGTGTGTCCATAAAAGTGCTTCATGTGCATAGTTCTGTAAAATAGATATGTAGGAAAGTTTTTAAAAGTGGCAATGTATAAGAAAGTTCTAGCCTCGGTTTGATTGTGAGTTCAATAGTCTTATGGCCTGGGGGATGAAGCTGTTGCAGAACCTGGTTGTCCCGCTCTTCATGCTGCGGTACCTCCTCCCAGAGTTCAGCAGTGTAAACAGTCCATATTGTGGGTGTGTGGGGGCTCTGGTAATGCCCTTAGCTCTTGTCAGACAGCGTTTGTAACCAATGTCCATGATGGAAGGAAGAGAAGTCCCAATGATTTTTTCCGCTGTCCTCACCACTCTCTGAAGGCACTTCCAGTCCGCAGCTGTACAGCCGCCGCATCACATAGTTACGTTCAAGAGAGAGCTAGATAGGGCTCTTAAAGATAGCGGAGTCAGGGGATATGGGGAGAAGGCAGGAACGGGGTATTGATTGGGGATGATCAGCCATGATCACATTGAATGGCGGTGCTGGCTCGAAGGGCCAAATGGCCTACTCCTGCACCTGTTGTCTATTGTCTATTTACTGGTAGAATACGTAATTATTTTTACAATTCATTTTTGCCAAATAAAAAGTTTTCTTCCCAAATAAGACATTCAGATTTGAGAAGGATGGTGTGTTTTTCCCCATGGAGCCAGCTGGCCACAGGAGTGATTGGTCCACATCGGCCAGGCGTTCGGTGTGGATGGAGCCATACCCTTCACTGGGTGCATGTACGGGTGGGACAGCTTGACTGGGAATGAAAACTCATGGTTCTTGGTGACACATAGACATAGAAACATAGATAACAGGTGCAGCAGTAGGCCATTTCTCGTGTTCATCTGATATCGGTACTTGTCTCTCAAAGATTTAGTTCCTTAGTTCATAAGTTGTAGGAACTGAATCATGCCATTTGGGCAGTCAAGTCTACTCTGCCACTCAATCGTGGCTGATCCATCTTTCCCTCTAAATTTACTTCTATATAACAACCAGGAGGACATGGCAGAAGACATCTAATTTTGCTAGTGACATGGACAGAAGATCCTTCCAAAAATTTTGTAGGAAGGAACTGCAGATGCTGGTTTAAACTGAAGATAAACACATAGAAGCTGGAGTAACAGGACAGGCCCGTCCCGCTGAGTTACTCCAGCTTTTTGTGTCTATCATTCTTGTAGTTCTTGTGGTTCTCATGAATATGATACTTCTTCACAAGGAGATGTCATCCCTTGCCATCCAAGTTTTGGAACTCTGCTCTTCATCCTGTGAGCGATCGATGATGGTACTTCCCTGTTCCGTGCGAGACCCTCTGGTTTCAACGCAAAACAGTGGCTCCGACTGACATGAGTGTCCGATGTCGGGCCCTATTCTGTGAGTGCAGGGTGTTTAAAATTCCCCTTGAATTACATTGTATGTGGAAGCTGCCAATATCATCATTGACAGTCAACCTGCCGCAAGGGGTTGGAGATTGCAACCTTCACATGTTTCGACGAATGCAATCATATAACATATAACCATATAACAATTACAGCACGGAAACAGGCCATCTCGACCCTACAAGTCCATGCCGAACAACTTTTTTCCCTTAGTCCCACCTGCCTGCACTCATACCATAACCCTCCATTCCCTTCTCATCCATATGCCTATCCAATTTATCAACCCGCTGTGCACAATCAAATAAGATCAAATAGAACAAGTTGTCCTGCAACTTTAGGCTGTGCACGCCATACGCAAGAAGAAGAACCTGCCTCAAGCAGGGAATGAAAAAACATCAACATAATCCTTGGCTCGTTTTTTGGTTTAGTCTAGTTCAGTTTAGAGATACAGCACGGAAACAGGCCCTTCGGCCCACCTAGTCCACGCCGACCAGCGATCTCAAAAACACTGACACTATCCTACACACGAGGGACAATTTACAATTATACCAAGAGAATTAACCTACGTCTCTTCCTGCACGTCTCTGGGAGTGTGGGTGGAAACCGGAGTACCCGGGGGAAACCCACGCGGGTCTTGGGGAGAACGTGCAAACTCTGTACAGACAGCACCCGTTGTCAGGTTCGAACCCTGACCTCTGGCACTGGATCAATGAAATTCGTACTTGCTGCACTTTAACAGGTCAGTAAGCATAGTCCTCAAGAAACACAAGCAAAATAAATTATAAAATACACAATATTAGTGTACGGAAGCCCAGAGTCGTGTGTTACTGCCTTGATTGAGTGTTTTGAGGGGGTGATGATGGTGGTGTCTATAAGTAACAATGATCGCAGTGACTGTGTTTCTGGTTCAGTAAAGAAACATTACTATTGACATTCTTGTTGGAAGTGACAGCTTCTGCATTTCTGCATCATGTACGATCCTCCCTGGTGGTTTGGGCAGAAACGCTGCTGAATATATGTGTGAGTTTTGGGTTGTTTGGGACAGATTCTGAGCCAGCCTGTTTTGATAATAGAGGCAGGATATGAACTAAATTGGCTGTAGAATGTTACTGAGACAGGTACAATCATTAATCCATCACTATACCATAACTCACACAACCACACCACTACGATTTATTTTATTAGGAAGTCGATGATTAACATTTGTACAATTGCAAGCTGCAACAGTGTTCTAAGGGTCTTGGAGTCTGTACAGAAAATGTTCAAGTTTAGTTTAGTTTAGAGATATAGTGCGGAAACAGACCCTGTGGCCCACCGAGTCCGCGCCGACCAGTGATCCCCGCACACTAACACTATCCTACACACACTAGGGACAATGTACACTTAAACCAAGCCAATTAACCTATAAATCTGCACGTCTTTGGAGTGTGGGAGGAAACCGAAGGTCTCAAAGAAAACGCACGCAGGTCACGGGGAGAACGTGCAAACTCCGTATAGATAACACCCAAGGTTAGGATCGAACCTGGGTGTCTGGCGCTGTGAGGCAGCAACTCTACCCACTGGACCACTGTTGCAAAGCTGATTTCCCTTCTGAGCTGTCATTGTGAAATTGTCTGGCAACACCAGGGACCATTGCATCTACCTCCACATCAATACTACAAATGTTCATCCTGAATCATAGACAAGGCTTGTGCTGACCTCAGATGTCTTAGAGCCAAGCCACATGAGTCAGGTTTCTTCCTGGAGTTAATGAAGAGACATCTTTTCCACACAAAGGGCGGTGGGTGTATGAAACGAGCTGCTGGAGAGATAGTTGAGGCAGGGACTAGTCGCTGGAGTAACTCAGCGGGTCAGGCAGCATCTGTGGAGAACATGGATAGGTGACGTTTCACAGAGTGCTAGAGTAACTCAGCGGGTCAGGCAGCATCTGTGGAGAACATGGATAGGTTTCGGGTGGGAACCCTTGTTCACACTCTAGAGAACATCATGAAGGAACAATGTCACTGTTAAAGAATGTACCTGTGGTGGATATTCTCAGAGAGGATGTGTGAGAGGGATTAAATGAATACTTGCTGTCAGTATTCCCCAAGGAGAGGGACATGGAGGGCAGCGTGATCACTGTGGGATAAACTAACACGTCAAGGACAGGGTGGCTCAGCAAGTAGGGTGGCACAGTGGCACAGCCGTAGAGTTACTGCTTTAGCTCCAGAGACCTGGGTTCGATCCTGACCATGGGTGCTGTCTGTACAGAGTTTTCACGTTCTCCCTGTGACTATGTGGTTTTCTCCGGGTGCTCCTATTCCCTCCCACACTCTAAAGACGTACAGGCTTGTAGGCTGATTGACTTGGGATAAGTGTAAATTGTCCCTAGAGTGTAGGATAGTGCAAGTGTGCAGGGATCGCTGGTCGGCGTGGACTCGGTGGGCTGAAGGGCCTGTTTCCATGCTGTATCTCTAAGCTAAACTAAAGCAAAAGGAGGTGTTGTTGTGTCACATGAAGCGAATGAAGATGTATAGGTGGCGTGCAGTGGATGTTGTCGACATGGACTGGTGAGGCATTTCCCGATGTTCAGCACACGACCCTAATCCTAAAGGTTCAGCTGTCGGATCCACAGTGACTTCATTGTTTGGATTAGGAACTGGTTTACCAACAGAAGGGTTGTGATGGAACGGGAATTATTTTAGGTCAAGGTCTGTGACCATGGACTTCTGCAGGGATCTGTGCAGGGATCTGTGCAGGGATCTGTGCAGGGATCTCCATTGTTTATGACAGACATAAATGACTTGGACAAAATGTAATTGTCTTGGAGAGTGAGTTTGTGGACAATATAACAATCAGTGACAGTGGGGGCAGTGAAGAAAGCTTTCAAAGGATAGATTTAGAGAAATAGTGGATTGGAGCAAGAGTGAGGTTTCACTTTGTGGGGTGGGGGGGGGGGGGGGGGGGGTTGAATACAAGGGGAAAGTCTATTGTTAATTGCAGGAGCCTTCACAATGTATAAGAGGATCTTGATGCACCAGTTCACAGCTCCCTTCTTCAGCTTCCTTCCCCACTGCCTTTGACCAGTTTGGAAATGGTGGCTGAATCATCCACAAACTTCAGGATAACAGATGTTGAAAAATGCTGTGAAAGACTTGCTGCAGATTTATCGGCCAAGAAAGGAAACTGTGACATGGAGAGTACGTTGGAGTCAGTGCTAGCCGTTACATTGACTGGTAACAACATTCTCCCTGGGCCTCAGGTCATTTAATGCTGACTCAGTTTTTCATCTGTTTAAGCTCTTCCTCCCTTCCTGACAATTTCTCGTTAGAACATCCTGGCCCCAGACACGATTAATTTCAACTTTATTAAAATGATTTCATCTCTTCTCCCCGTCAGTCACCAGGCGACTTGCCTCCACATTATTGCTGACTCAGCAGCAACTCCCTGCTTCCTCCCCCCTCACTGTCTCTGCCTTGTGTCCTGACAGCTGCTAACCACCCCATCCTGCAGGCAAGGACTATCTGTTCCCTCCCTCTGCCCCCAGTGTGGGTAACGACACACAAACTGTTCCACAAAGAAGCGTCTCTGCATGTTACACTCCGAATCTCCTCCAAATAGTCTCACACAAAGAAATAACAAGTAATGTAGTGAAGCCACATTTTGTTACTCTCTTCAGACAAAACCAATATCTCAGATGTAACAGAATAAAGACACAAAATGCTGGAGTAACATCTCAGGAGAGGAAGAATGGGTGACGTTTCGGGTCGAGACCCTTCTTCAGACAGTCTGAACACTCAACCCGAAACATCACCTATTCCTTCTCTCCAGAGATGCTCTCCGTCCCACTGAGTTACTCCAGAATTTTGTGTCTATTTTCAGTGTAAACCAGCATCTGCAGTTCCTCCCTACACATTTCAGATGTAAAGTTGTGTCGGAGAGGTGAAGGTCAAAGAAAGATGTGAGGAAGTGTAGGTCAGGAGATGTGACCTCTGGAGTTGTGACCTCTGGAGATGTGACCTCTGGAGATGTGACCTCTGGAGTTATGTCTGAAGACCAGAGAGACAAACCTCCCTGCGGCAGAGAAATAGTGAAAGTCCTGGATGTGGAGAGGATGTTTCCACTGGTGGGAGAGTCTAGGACCAGAGGGCACAGCCTCAGAATATAAGGATCTACCTTTAGGAAGGAGATGAGGAGAAATTTCTTTAGTCAGAGGCTGGTGAATCTGTGGAATTCGTTGCCACAGACGGCTGTGGAGGCCACAAGTCAGTGGATATTTTTAAGGCAGAGATAGATAGATTCTTGATTAGTACGGCTGTCAGAGGTTATGGGCAGAAGGCAGGAGAATGGGGTTGAGAGGGAGAGATAGATCAGCCACGATTGAATGGCGGAGATGACTCGAGGTGGCGAATGGCCTAATTCTACTACCATCACATGAACTTATGAACCTCCCTGTGGCAGTCCTCATTACTCACACTGGTGATTAGTCACAATGCAAAGCACAAAATTGATCTGCAATTGCCCATGTAATTTGTTAATCCTTCCCACTGGTTGTTATGTACACATTAAGATGCACATTTGGCATGAGGCTTCCCCTCATAGTGCCAACAACATCAAAAGAGAATTAGTTAATGGAGCCATGTAGAAGAATTATCCAGAGCAGACGACGAATAATGAACCATGTGCCTCGCTGTGAACCGGCCCAACAGCAGGACGGCACAGTGGTGCAATGGGTAGAGCTGCTGCCTCACAGCGCCAGAGACCCGGGTTCCATCCCGACTACGGGTGCTGTCTGTACGGAGTTTGTACGTTCTCCCCGTGACCTGCGTGGGTTTTCTCCTGGTCCTCCGGTTTCCACCCACACACCAAAGACGTGCAGGTTGTAGGCTAATTGGGTTGGTATAAATGTAAATTATCCCTAGTGTGTGTAGGATAGTGTTTGTGTGCGGGGATCGCTGGTCGGCGCAGGCTCGGTGGGCTGAAGGGCCTGTTTCCGCGCTGTATCTCTAAACTAAACTAAACTCCCACCACCATAATACAAAGTCACCAAATATTCTTAATAGTAAATATTAAATGACTGCATTACAATCCTGGTCCAGGATTCAACGCCCCACGGTGCTGGAAACCGAAGGCAGACACAGAGTGCTGGAGTAACTCAGCGGGTCAGGCAGCATCTGTGGACAGAAGGAATGGGTGATGTTTCAGGTCGAGACCCTTCTTCTTCAGGAGCTCTCCACTGTGCCCGTGTGCTCCATTTCGAACGAGTTCTGGGCATGAACGTAACCATGGGGAAGGGGTAGGCAGCCGGCTGGTGTAGTTTGGTGGCAGGACATTAGTGTGGCCCCTGCCCTCTGGCTCTGGTAATGAGAGTGAGTGACACTCACCATGCCAACACCAGTAGCTGTGGTCCTGGGCTGTGGCAATAATGATGGCACATCACCTTTGCTCTGACTGCAGGACTGGAGGTTAACATTGAGCTACAGTCCATTAGGTGGTTAAAGCGGGAGAGTGAACACTCCGACTCGACCCCTTGGCCTGCGTCACAAACCCTTGTCTACACATACCCCTTCATCCTTCCACCACTCATCCACAGCCCAGCCTCCCTGTAATTATTCACTGTCCACTGGCACGTCCATCACTCATTCTCACAACGCTGCCTAATTGATGGGCCCATTATCTACTCCGCCATTCAATCATGGCTGATCTATCTCTGACACCCGTACTAATCAAGAATCTATCTATCTCTGCCTTAAAAAATATCCACTGACTTGTGGCCTCCACTGGCTTCTCTGGCAAAGAATTACACAGATTCACCACCCTCTGACTAAAGACATTTCTCCTCATCTCCTTCCTAAATGAGCATCCTTTAATTCTGTGACCTCTGGTCCTAGACTCTCCCACTAGTGGAAACATTCTTTCCCCATCCACTCTATCCAGGCCTATCACTATTCTGTATGTTTCAATGAGGTACCCCCTCATCCTTCTAAACTCCAGCGAGTACAGACAGGCCCAGTGCCGTCAAACGCTCATCATAGGTTTACTTACTCATTCCGGTGTACAACACCAAGTCCATCTTTAAATTGATTGGGGATGATCAGCCATGATCACATTGAATGCTGGTGCTGGCACGAAGGGCCGAATGGCCTACTCCTGCACCTATTGTCTATTGTCTCAGTTTGCTGGTGACACCACTCCTGTGGGTTGGATCCACAATGATAAACTGCGTTACAAGATAGAGATTAAGAACCTTGTGTCATGGTGTCAGGGTGACAAGCTAGCCCTTGACATCAGCAAGATGAATGGCCTGAGGAGTGACGGGGTGATCACAGCCCTGTCCTCTTTCTGCTCAAAGATAGACACAAAATGCTGGAGTAACTCAAGGACAGGCAGTATCTCTGGGGAGAAGGAATGGGGGACGTTTCGTGTCGAGACCCTTCTTCACTGATGTCAGGGGAGTGGGAGATACATAGATAAGGTAGTGTAAGGTGTGGAAATAGGACAAAGGGAATGGAGATCAAGGAAAATGTAGAACAGATCATTGTTGGTTAGGAGAAGGTAAGAACAAAGCAAACAGATAGAATGTAGTCGGAGACAGTCAGACTGGTTTGGAGAACTGGGAAGGGGGGATGGTGTAAAACGTTTCACTGTACCTCGGTACACGTGACAATAAACTAAACTAAACTATTCCAGCATCTGCAGATCCTTGTGTCTTTGTGTTTAAACGCTGCTCCCCACTGAGAGATTTATCCAAGCTGTTTGTGGCACTGAAGCTGTTGGTTTCTATCTGGCAGAGTTTGGAGTGGACGATGCAGCCCGGGGACACGAGCGCGGCCATTTCTTCAGGCTAAATGTTTACAATGTGAGACATAATTAGCTCAGCATTATAGAGATTGTCCGTTATACAGGCTGGATGCTCACAGTAATGCAACTCATTATTAGCTCAGCTGCCTTCCAAAAACCAATACTGGACAAACTTATGTAATTATGTGTAGGAGGAAGGAACTGCAGATGTTCGTTTAAACCGAAGACAGACACAGAGTGCTGGAGTAACTCAGCGGGTCAGGCAGCATCTGTGGAGAACATGGATAGGTGACGTTTCACAGAGTGCTGGAGTAACTCAGCGGGTCAGGCAGCATCTGTGGAGAACATGGATAGGTGACGTTTCACAGAGTGCTGGAGTAACTCAGCGGGTCAGGCAGCATCTGTGGAGAACATGGATAGGTGACGTTTAGAGTCTCGACCCCAAACATCAACCACTCCTTCTCTCTAGAAAATGTCTAACTCTGCCTGTCGCGCTGAGTTACTCCAGCATTTTGTGTCTATATTATATATATATAATTATAAAACTTATGTAGGGGTTCGAGTCCCACTCTCCGGAATAAAACATTAATTACAAACCGTTAAAAACATGCTGTTGTTTAAATGTTTAAATACGGTGCTCAAACTAGTCTTTTATTGAATGACCCGTAGATGTGGCCTGGCGGCTCTCCACGGAACATCGGGGGGCTGGAGGGGGAGTGAGCAGGGACGGGGTGGAGGGGGAGTGAGTAGGGACGGGGGAGGGAGGGAGGAGGGGGGGGGGGGGAGAGAGAGAGTGCGCTGCACCCGATCACTAGACTCAGCCTCACGCCGCCAGCGCTCAAGGTTCTGTGTCGAATATTAGACACAACGTGCTGGGGCCGGGACCCTTCTTCAGACCCATGGAGTAGGGTGGGTGGGTGGAGAGAGGGGTGGTTGAAAGCTGGAAGAGAGAGGTGGGGGCGGGACAGAATCTGGCGAGTGGTCGGTGGATACAGGTGAGGGGCAAGCGGGGCTCACCTGTGTGTAGCAGAGGTGAAAGGTGAACTGGAACCAGGGCCGGGCCCTGGAGAGAGAGAGAGAGAGGCTGAGAAATACTTCAGGTACACTCCGGGCAGGTTGCATTGAAGTCTGGCAAGAAGTTTACATTACAAAGCGCTGGACACTGGCATAAGAGAGAGGAGGGGAGGGGGGCGAGGCGAGGCGAGTGAGAGAGGTAGAGAGAGAGGGAGGGAGGGGAGAGAGAGGAGAGAGAGGAGGGGAAGGGGAGAGGGGAAGGGGGAGAGAGTGAGGGGGAGGAGAGCGAGGGGGAGGAGAGCGAGGGGGAGGATAGCTTCTGGGGGAGGGAGGGGAGTGGATGCTCATTGTTCAGGAGTGGGGAATGAGAAGAGACAGGGAGAGGGAGATGAGGGGCGGATTGCGACAGGCGGGCACGGTGTGGATGTTACTGGCACTTTGCTGCCATTATTCCAGCGCTGGCGATACCAGCCTCCCGAGACTGCGTCTGTCTTATAAAGGTGAGTGAGTGTATGTTAACTGTGGTCGCCGGCTGCGTCAACGTGGACAACAGATTCTACCAGAGCTGTGACTGCGCTTGTCAGCCAGATGAACCTTAGTGTAAGAAGGAACTGCAGATGCTGGTTTAAACCGAGGTGAACCTTTGCTTTCCTTTGCCACCTGTGGCCTCCCCACGACTCATCAGTGGGGTTGTCACACTGAATATAAAGACTGGCTGGCACGGTGGTGCAACGGGTAGAGCTGCTGCCTCACAGCGTCAGAGACCCAGGTTCAATACCGACTACGGGTGCTGTCTGGACGGAGTTTGCACGTTCTCCCCGTGACCTGCATGGGTTTTCTCCGGGCGCTCCGGTTTCCTCCCACACTCCAAAGATGTGCGGGTTTGTAGGTTAATTGGCTTCTGTAAATTGTAAATTGTCCCTAATGTGTGTACGGGGATCGCTGGTCGACGCGGACCCGGTGGGTCGAAGGGCCAGCGTGTGGAGGATTCTAAGGCTCACGCCGCTGAATGTGTCCCAACTGTGTTGAAGCGTCGGATACAGAGCCTTCGGCAATACATCGATGCAGCAAAGTGGGCAACGGAGAGAGATTTAACGATGCCCCTGTAACCAGACGAACACAGAGTGCTGGAGTAACTCAGCGGGTCAGGCAGCATCTGTGGAGAACATGGATAGGTGACATTTCACAGAGTGCTGGAGTAACTCAGCGGGTCAGGCAGCATCTGTGGAGAACATGGATAGGTGACGTTCCGGGTCGAGACCCTTCTTCAGTCTGTAACGATCCTGTCCTTTCATGTGGGATCTGTTTGGACATTTCATCCGGAAGGGATGGAAATAAGGAATGGTTGAGTTGAGTTTATTGTCACGTGTAGCTGGAAAAGCCTTGGTCGCTCTAACCAGTCATCACGTCCAGTCTCTTTTATCATCGTTACTTTGTGCATATCTTTCATTCATTTGTTCTATATCTCTCTACATCACCTACATCGTCTATACTTCTCGTTTCCCTTTCCCCTGACTCTCAGTCTGAAGTTCATGTTCATAAGTGAGCAGAATGAGTCCATTCAGCCCATCAAGTCTACTCCGCCATTCAATCACGGCTGATCTATCTCTCCCCCCCCCCCCCCCCCCCTAACTCCATCCTGCCTTCTCCCCATAACCCCTGACACACGCACGAATCAAGAATCTTTCTCTCTGCCTTAAATATATGAATTGACTTGGCCTGCACAGCCTTCTGTTCCCGGCCCAAAACGTCACCTATCCATGTTCTCCACAGATGCTGCCTGACCCGCTGAGTTACTCCAGCACTCTGTCTATCTTTGTATATTTCATACCTTTGTTAAACAGTCTTTTCTTTGACAAACTGCTGATTGAATGAAACATCCAGACCTACACAAGTCTAACTTGTGGATACTGAGAAAGACATTACCAGAGAGGTGGGCGGCACCCGCTGTTCTGTTGGGTGTACAGATGTTATCTTATTGCCCTGGATGAGTTCAGTTTAGAGATACAGCGCAGAAACAGGCCCTTCAGCCCACCCAGTCCGTGCCGTCAAAAGAGTCAGGAGTGTTTTATTATCATGCAGTCTGTCCCGGATAGAACAATGAAATTCCAGTGATCCCCGCACACTAACACTATCCTACACACACTAGGGACAATTTTACACATTCACCAAAGCCAATTAACCTACACACCCGCACGTCTTTGTAGTGTGGGAGGAAACCGGGGCACCCGGCGAAAACCCAGCAGGTTACGGGGAGAACGTGCAAACTCCGTACAGACAGCACCCGTAGTCAGGATGGAACCCGGGTCTCTGGCGCTGTGAGGCAGCAGCTCTACCCGCTGCACCAACGTGTAGACATAATATTCCCCCTTTCACTCACACTGTCTATGGGAGAGGGTGCAGATCTCCCGGGCACAGTGAATGCTGGGTGACTCGGCAGCTGCATGTGGACAGAGAGAAGCAGTTTCAGCCCACACTCACCGCCCAGAGGCACAGAGCAAAGATCCTATAGCTATAAGATCTTTGGCACAGAGTGGACGAGGCGCCGCCAGCACCCACAGTGTTAGCTGAGAACTGGAATTTTAATGTCTGCAACTTTTCAGAAACTGGACGTGTTGATTCCTTGTGTCCCTCCCCTCACGATAACTGGCCACTGGCCAGAGTGTGTGGCCGCCTTCATCTGGGCCGACAGCCGATGATTGTGGGCTCAGCATCTTGTCCGGTCACCACATGAATCTCTTGTACTCAAATGCCCGACTGTTATCAGGCAACTGAACCATCCTATCACAACCAGAGAGCAGCGCTGAACTACTAGCGACCTCACAGGTGACGCTTGGACTATCTTTGATCAGACTTTGCTGCCTTTATTTTGCACTAAACGTTATTCACGTTATTCCCTGTAAAATGTGGACGGCTGTGAACGGCTCGATTGTAATCATGATTGCCTTTGTACTGACTGGTTAGCAGGCATCAAAGGCTTTTCACTGTACCTCGTTACACATGAACATGACAAGAAACTATAAACTAAATAAACTAACTGATGTGGGCACTTGTGCCAAACACCTGCTACCTGTCACTTCTAGAGTCATAGTGTCATCCAGCAGACACAGGCCTTTTGGCCCAACCTGTCCATGCCAACCCAAGCTAGTCCCACCTGCCTGCGTTTGGCCCATATCCCTTTAAACACCGGTCCTATCCATGTACCCTGTCTAACAGGTGCACATATTTCCTCCTTAAACTCGTTGTCCTAGGCATTTTCAATCCACTCAGCGAACCTCTCTAATTCTCGTGGTCCCAATGTCCCTCCTCTCCTCTCCCTCTCCCTCTTCGCCCCCTCTCTCCCCTCTCCCCCTCTCCTCCCCTCGCTCCTCTCCTCCTCTCCTCCTCTCCTCCTCTCTCCTCTCTTCTCTCTCCTCTCTCTCTGCTCCCGTGGTGCAGCGGGTAGAGCTGCTGCCTCAAGCGCCAGAGACCCGGGTTCCAGTCTTGACTACGGGTGCTGTCTTTGTGGAGTTTGTACGTTCTCCCCGTACCTGCGTGGGTTTTCTCTGGGTACTCCGGTTTCCTCCCACGCTCCAGACGGACAGGTTTGTAGGTTAATTGGGTTTCTGTAAATTAACACGTGTGTGTGTGTGTGGTGGATAGTGTTCGGTGATCGACCCACTGGTCGGCATGGACTAGTTGGCCGACAAACCTGTTTCCGCGCTGTATCTCTAAATAAACTTCATCAAACTGTAAAAATTGAGGCCCAGCACTATTCCCTGCCACATGCCACTTGCTATCTATTGCCAACCAGAGCCATTTCTGTTCACCCCATTTCCTGCTCGCTGCAGAACCAAGACATCGTCAACCACAGACCCTAACCTGTTCCCTTTGGCAGATGTTCAGCTCACTGGTCTGCACTTTCCAAGTTTCCTGTCTCCTTTCTTGCTTAAATAAAACATCTACATTTGCAACTTCCAATTTAATGGAACATTTCCGAATCAAAGGAATTTTGGAATTTAAATCAACACCTGGTCTCTTCTGTGAAGATGTGGGATTGACCACAAGCATCTGAGAACCCCCTTGCATCCCTGCCATCCCAAACCAAGGCCACATCCGGTGTCAGAGCAGAGAGGTACTTACTGGACTGGAGTAGAGGTCTGGATAAAACGGGATTCAAGCTTGGGATGACAGCTGGGAAATAATGCAACTAAATCCACTAGGTTCACTGACACATTTCTGGGAATGGGATTTGAACCAAGCCCAGAACACCGGGAGATGCTCAAAGTGTTTGTAGCATCTGTGGAGAGAGAAAGGTAGCGCAGCGGGTAGAGCTGCTGCCTCACAGCGCCAGGACCCGGTTTGATCCTGACATCGGGCACTGTGTGTGTGGAGTTTTCACGCTCTCCCTGTGACCGCGTGGGTTTCCTCCCACATCCCCAGATGTGTGGGTCAGTGGGTTCACTGTAAATTACCCTGAGGGGGAGGGGGAGAAACTGAGGGGTTGTCGATGGGATTGTGGAGAGGATAAAACGGGATAAATGTGGGACAGCAAGAGCTCGATGGGCTGAGTGGCCTGATTCTGTGCTAGATCGCTCTGTCACTCCATGCGTTGTTTTCACTGCAGATGTTGCCTGATCCCTCGTGTATTTCTAGTATTTTCTGTTAGCTATTTAAGTTTTCCAGAACCTTTTATTTTACAATCCCAGGATCCTATTAACCACTTTGAGCGGCACAAACTATTTACATTTATCACAATGTGTTTTCCATTTAATCGTCCAATCTTTCAGTTTATTTTTTTACTATTGTCTTGCCCTTGATCAGGCCAGAGCTGTGGATATTAATTCTGGGTATTGCATCAGATAACAGGAATTGTGACTCGAGACTCTCGTGTCCTGTCTGTGGTGTTCAAATTGTGAACAACTTCTCTGACTTGCTGCGATGGGTTCCAAATCAAAACCAGCACCAATCAAATAAAGTTGACTGCATTCTCAGGTCCAGCTCCTGACAAAACTCTCTGTCAGCGGATGTGAAATTTCCTGCAGGATTAACTCCTGATATATGTTTTGGAATTATCAGATTAACCTGTTAAGGGTTAAGGCCGTTAGAATGTCAGTAATCCATCAGTAGGATTCAGTACTGAGGAGCCCATGAAATTCCACAACATTGGGGGATTCCTTACCCATGACCAACAAAACTACAAAGCTGTCCAAGAAGGAACTGCAGATGCTGGAGAATCGAAGGTAGACAAAACTGCTGGAGAAACTCAGCGGGTGCGGCTGCATCTATGGAGCGAAGGAAATAGGCAACGTTTCGGGCCGAAACCCTTCTTCAGACTCGTGTCTACAAAGCTCGTGTTTCTGCAAGTGAAACTTTTATTTATGACACTGCCTTCGGGGTGTACCCTGAAATCATTGCCCATCCTGCCTTGTCCCTTCTCGGGGTACAGTAGGTACAGGAGCCTGAAGAAGGTACAGGAGCCTGAAAACTGTAACGTCCAGGTTCAGAAAGAGCTTCTTCCCTTCAGCCATCAAGCTATCAAACACTACAACCTCATATAGGCTCTGAACCACAATAGACTATTATTGTTATTGCACACAAACAAAACTGATGTCTGAAGAAGGGTCTTGATCTGATACGTCACCCATTCCTTCGCAGCATCTATGGAGCGAAGGAAATGGGCAACGTTTCGGGCCGAAACCCTTCTTCAACTAAACTAGCTAACTGGACAGTTGAAAAGGGACACAGAGTGCTGGAGTAACTCAGCGGGTCAGGCAGCATCTGTGGAGAACATGGATAGGGGATGTTTTGGTTCGGGACACTTCTTCAGACTGAGAATCGGGAGAGGGAAACGAGAGATATGAAAGGGAACATAAAACATCTGTAACAGCTGCACAGCGTTCAATGCAAGGACTCGGCCTCAAAGTTTCAATGTTTCAGGGTCAGTTTATTGTCACATGCACCAATTAAGGTACAGTGAGATTTGAGTTACCATACAGCCATATAAAGTGAAAAGCAACAAGACACACAACCACATAAAAGTTAACATGAACATCCATCACAGTGGATTCCACAATCCTCACTGTGATGGAAGGCAATGCAGATCAAACTTCTCCCTCATATGTGGAAATCCCCACATCGGTTCCCCCATCAAGACTCCTCAACCACCAGGGAGAATTAGAGGTTGAATGTGCCACTAGATGAGGGGTGGTCCTGAGTGGATATCCCACAACACAAATGGGTGGAGATCCCAAAATACCAAGCACTTGCAGAGGGGTGGCCAGGAGAAGGAGAAGCCGCGGAGTTGCCCACGACTGTACACTTTAGGTTTGGGTGGTGAATCTGTGGAATTTGCTACAGACGGCTGTGGAGGCCAAGTCAGTGGATATATTTAAGGCAGAGATAGATTCTTAATTAGTGCGGGTGTCAGAGGTTATGGGGAGAAGGCAGGAGAATGGGGTTAGGAGGGAGAGATAGATCAGCCGTGATTGAATGGCGGAGTGGACTTGATGGGCCGAATGGCCTAATTCTGCTCCTATCACATGATCTTATGATGTTACATGTCAGCTCATCATACACTGAACATGCATGACCGGGAATGACATGGTCTAAGTAGATGGTGAAATGAATCCCTCCATTAAAGGAGGATGTCCACCTGGTGGACTGGTGACGTGGACATTAGCTGCAGCAAGGGAGGTCTACATGATCCCAGCAACAATACAGTGCAAAGGCTTCGAAAGGCTGAGCATTGTTGGGATGAATGGGACTGCTGCATTAATAAGGATGGCTGCATGCAACGACAAGGGTGGTGGGTGTAGGGAACGAGGAGGTAGTTGAGGCAGGTTCTATAACAACAGGTAAAGGACAGGTACATGTACAGGGAAGGTTTAACAGAATATGGATCCAATTCTGGAAAATGGGACTGACTTAGATGGGGCATCTTGGTCAGCATGGATGGGTTGGGCCGAAGGGCCTGTTTCTGTGCCGTATGACTCTATGATTCGCTATGAATGGGTCCACAGTGGTCACAGGCTAAAGTGTGCTGAGATCCATAAATGATGCTGTACAAACTACATGGCATTTGCTGCAGACACACATCTTAAAGCTAAACTTTGTCAGAACTTTGTGCGAGGTGTTCCTTCCAGGATCATAGATGTGTGAATGACACACACACTCTTGTTATCCAGAGTAGGGCAGACAAGAACTATAGGACATAGGTTTAACATGAGAGGGGGAAAGATTTTATAGGAACCTGACTTCTTCACACAGAGGGTGGTGTGTGTATGGAACAAGCTGTCAGAGGAGGTAGTTGAGGCAGGGACTATAACAATGTTAAAAAGATCTAGGACAGGTACATGGATAAGAAAGGTTTAGAGGGATATGGGCCAAACGCAGGTGCATGGAACTGGTGTAGATGGGGCATCTTGGTTGGCATGGACATGTTGGGCTGAAGGGCCTGTTTCCTTGCTGTGTGATTCGAGGATAAAGCCAGGCTTGTCACCAACTCTAACCTGTGTACGTTACTCTGTGAGGGCTCTGCACACTCGCTGAGTGCGGGGTCTGGGTAATACAGATGTATGAAGCACAGGGCTGTCAGCTCTGCTGTAGACAACAAGCTCAGTGAGACCCCACCATCAGGCAACAGATCCCAGCGCCCGCCAACAATGGATGCTTTCTCATTTGTTCCCTCATTGAGCGACCTGTTTACTTTGAGAGATTTTATGGTTAATTAAAACAGCAGAGAGAGGGATGATTATAAATCTAATAACCAGAGCCCATGGCAGATGAAAGGAGGAAATGAAACTCACAACTATCGTAAATCATGGAACAAAAATAGAACGTGTTCCCTGCGAGATGTTTGGCAGAGTTAGTTGTAGCGGGCAGTAATCTGGAGATATGGAGTGTGTTACTGACATCTCCATCTTCTACAATGTCACCAGCAAGTCCCCTAATGTTGGGCTGTGTTCTACAGGGCTGGGCACAGGGTGAGGGTGGTTGTGGTCAAGGAGATGATGACAGGACAGGTGCAAGTCCAAGTGTGGACAACCTCCACCTCCACCTCATGTGTAGGAAGGAACTACAGATGCTGGTTTAAACCAAAGATAGATTCACAAATCTGGAGTAACTCAACATCAGGGTCAGGCAGCATCTCTGGGGAAAAGGAATAGGTGATGTTTCGGGTCGAGAGTCTGAAGAAGGGTCTCCACCCAAAATGTCACCTGTATCTTTTCTCCAGAGATGCTGCCTGACCCGCTGAGTTACTGCAGCTTTTTGTGTCTATCTTCATCTCCTTGTGATCTTTTATCCCCTTTGCAAATGTTTTCTGCATGGCTACAGGTATATTGAAAATGATTGAATATATTTAACTACATTAATGAGGGGAATAGATAAGGTGAATCAGTCCTTTACCCAGAGTAGGGGAATCAAGAACCAGAGGACAGAGTTTAAGGTGAGAGGGGAAACATTTAATAGGAACCTGAGGTGTAACTTTTTCACACAGATGGGTGCATGGAACGAGCTGCCAGAGGAGGTAGTTGATGCTGGGACTATCACAATGTTTATAAGATATTTGGACAAGTACATGGATAGGGCAGGATTGGGGGGATATGGATCAAACGCAGGCTAATGGGACTGGTGTACATGGGGCATGTTGGTCATCATGGGCAAGTTGGGCTGAAGGGCCTGTGTGACTGTATCCGTGTAATGGGAACAGTTTTGTATTTGCTAGTCACTACTGAGGGACTTCAGTGAGAGGTGTGTCTCGGGCCAACTTCACATGAAGCACATTAGCCATTGCCATGACAACTTTGGGCAAGCAAGCGTGGCTGGGTCTGTGTGGGAGACAGGGGTCAGGGGACAGGGGACGGGACAGAGACACCAATCGATCTATGAGGCACGAGGTCACAGTCAGTTGAGTTTATTGTCACATGTACTGAGGTACAGTGATAAACTTTTGTGGTATGCGAACCAGTCAGCCAACATGTAAATTCCACGTAGACTTGCTAGGATATTCTTGCTATTGAGGGAATGCAGCATCACCAGGTTAATTCCCGAGATGGTGGGACTGACATACGATGAAAGAATGGGTCAACTGGGCTAGTATTCACTGGAATTTAGAAGGATGAGATGGGATTGTATTGAAACATATACAATTCTTAAGGGATTGGTCAGGCTAGATGCAGGAACAATGTTTCCAATGTTGGGGGGGTCCAGAACCAGGGGGTCCCAGTTTAAGAATATGGGGGAGGCCATTTAGGACTGTGATGAGGAAAAACTTTTTCACACAGAGAGTTGTGAATCTGTGGAATTCTCTGCCACAGAAGGCAGTGGAGGCCGATTCACTGGATATTTTCAACAGTTAGATTTAGCTCTTAGGGCTAACGGAATCAAGGGATATGGGGAGAAAGCAGGAACGGGTTACTGATTTTGGATGATCAACCATGATCATATTGAATGGCGGTGCTGGCTGGAAGGGCCGAATGGCCTACACCTGCACTTCAGACAGCGCCTGAGGTCAGGATGGAACCTGGGTCAATGGTGCTGTCAGGCCGTTGCTTTACCAGCTCAGGGCCATTGTTGGGTTCACCATTGTGAGGGAGCTGGGAAACTCTGGCTCCAAGATCCTGACTGATGAACATCACAGCTGGTTAAAGTGGGCCAGGGTCATTCAATGAGAAAAGTCAAAGACATGGAGCTCTGATGAAGTTGAATGTTCAAGATTCAAGATTCAAGATTCAAGATAGATTTAATTGTCACATGTGCCAGATGGCACAGTGAAATGTAATTCCCATACAGCCATACAACAAAAATAAAGGACACAACACACGATAGAATTTAACATAAAACATCCCCACACAGCAGAATCAAAGTTTCCCACTGTGTGGGAAGACACCAAAGTCAGTCTCTTCCTCCACTGTTCCTCGTGGTCAGGGCCTCCCCAAGCCCCTCCGCAGTTGCCGCTACGGGCGGCCCGATGTCCAGGACCGCTCGCCGGGGTGATACAAGCCCGACGTCGGGGCTGCGGGACGTCCTCAGCGGCGTGGACACCAGAGTCAGCCCCTCCTACCGGAGTCGGCGGCTTCCAAAGTCCGCAGGCCGCGCCGGGTGGAGACTGCCGCTGGAGACCCTCTGCAAGGCGCCCCAGGACTCCACGATGTTGTTCAGTGCCGCCCGCGTTGGAAGCTCTCCGCACCAGAGCTCCACGATGTTGGAGCAGCGGCCCAACGCTCCGGAGCTCCAAACGGCGACCCAGGTAGGCATCGCCCGCTCCGCGGTGACTCCAGCGCTGCGCCGCCGCTGTAGCAGCCCTGGTCCGGTTCCCGGTCCCCGGCAGGAAAGGCCGCTCCGATCCAGCTGGTAGGCCGCGAGGTGGGGGGCGAGGACACGACTCTGAGAAATAGTCGCGTCCCCGCCAGGAAGAGACTGGGAGACGGTTTCCCCCTTACCCCCCACCCCCACATAGAAAAGTAAAAGTTTCCCCCCAAAACAGACTTTGGACTAACTGAAAATAAATAAAAATAAATGTTCACAAACAATGCATGTGGCTGGATGATTTTTAATCAACAAGGCGATGGAGATCTTCACATCCTTATTAAAGGATCTTCACATCCTTATTAAAGAGACTCCTTGCCTGACAGCAGATCACTGTGTCTTGTAGACAGCAGGGGATGAAGAGGGGAGATGGGCATCTTCTACAGCACGAAGATGTCCACCCCACCACGAGAGCCCAGCGTTTCCTGGCTGAACATGGAGCCATATATCTCTAGACCCCCTCTCTGCTGACTCTCAGTCTGAAGAAGGGTCTGGACATGAAATGTCTCCCATTCCTTCTCTCCACAGATGCTGCCTGACCCACTGAGTTACTCCAGCACTCTGTGAAACGTCACCTATCCATGTTCTCCACAGATGCTGCCTGACCCGCTGAGTTACTCCAGCACTCTGTGAAACGTCACCTATCCATGTTCTCCACAGATGCTGCCTGACCCGCTGAGTTACTCCAGCACTTGTGTCTATGAATGTGGACACTCTTGGCCTTCAGCAGAGTGCTGGTTGCCAGCAACTGACTGTGTGTGGCCTGTGTTTGAGGTCTATAACAGGCTTGTTGTGGGAGGTACTGGGTATGTATGGAGAACATCAGCTGCTGGTTAGATTGGGCACCACTTCAAACATCTACAGCTTCCAGACTACACACTTCCCACAAGTATGGAGTGATCCAGTTATAAATAGCCGGCACCATGAAGGCAGCTTAACTTTACAGCAATGAATGTCTGCTCGACAACACAATAAACTCAGGGGCTTAATGTCCAGGCTGATGCTTTACACTGAAGTGACTGAGGTTGCAAACTGGAATGCCAGGTCTGTGTTCATGTCATAATGGCCAGAATCAGGCCATTCGGCCCATCAAGTCTACTCCGCCATTCAAACATGGCTGATCTATCTCTCCCTCCTAACCCCATTCTTCCGTCTTCTCCCCATAACCTCTGACACCCGTACTAATCAAGAATCTGTCAATCACTGCCATAAAAACATCCATTAACTTGGCCTCCACAGCCGTCTGTGGCAAAGAATTCCACAGATTCAACACCCTCTGATTAAAGAAATTCCTCATCTTCTTCCTAAAAGGAGCGTCCTTTAATTCTGAGGCTGTGCCCTCTGGTCCTAGACTCTCCCACTGGTGGAAACATCCCAACAGTTCTCCCTGCTCACTGCAGGTGACACCCACCCTAAACATCACCAACACAGGGGTCCGATCACATAGAGAGGGTTGTGTAAGACGTCATTCTGGTGGGTCGTGCTCAGAGACTGGTCGTCCAAGGGGAAGCTGCAGGATGGTGCAGCAACATCTGCAGAAGGGTCTCGACCTGAAACGTCACCCATTCCTTTTCTCCAGAGATGCTGCCTGTCCCACTGAGTTTCTCCAGCTTTTTGTGTCTTCCCAAGGTGCATCAAGATCAGTAACTACCTCAAGATACGGCTCTGAAAGTAATGCAGCAGTAGGAATTACTATTAAAACACCAAGTACTTGTGCTACAACTGTTGTAGCTTTTTGTAGTTGCAGCGAGACTGTATATAAACTACGCCACTACTGGTGAGGAGGCCTTTTGGCACACTGGCCTTCATCAGCCTGGGACTGGCTAGAGATGTTGGGACATTACATTAGTGTTGTACAGGCCAGCACTAGCGTTTAGGTCACCCTTCAATAGGAAAGATGAAATTAAGCTGGAAAGATGTTGAGGATGTAGCTGGGACTGAGGCCTGTGCCAGCGGGAGAGGTCGGGGCAGGCTAGGGACTCCATTCCTTGGAGTGCATGAGGCCGAGGGGCGATCTTCTAGAGGTGTATAAAATCATGAGGGGAATGAATAGGGTGAATGCACAATTGTCCGAGCCAGAGGACATGGCTGCAGACTGAACTCATTGGTTCACAGTCTCACACGTTGAACTATTTATGTTTCCCAGCTATTTGAAATGTAAAAAATATGGTTTACTATTTCTAGGCATTTCTTTCTAGTTGTTGTAAGCCCAGTAGATGTGTTTTCACAGCATAGTTGTAGACTACACATCTTCAACCAAGCATCACGTTTGGGAATTGGATGCTTTCAATATTAATGTTTGGCCAAGTCACCCAGAAACATCTGGAGCAGGATGTTCACTGGCTGTGGATACATGATCTGATGCAGTTCCTTCTGAACACATTCTCATTCCAGTTGTACAGTGCTGGAGTAACTCAGCGGGTCAGGCAGCATCTGTGGAGAACATGGATAGGTGACGTTTCACAGAGTGCTGGAGTAACTCAGCGGGTCAGGCTTCATCTGTGGAGAACATGGATAGGTGACGAATTAGGCCATTCGGCCCATCAAGTCTACTCTGCCATGGCTGATCTACATCTCCCTCCTAACCCCATTCTCCTGCCTTCTCCCCATGACGTCTGACACCCGCACTAATCACGAATCTATCTATCTCTGCCTTAAAAATGCCCACTGTCGGCCTCCACAGCCGTCTGTAGCAATGAATTCCACAGATTCACCACCCTCTGACCAAAGAGATTCCTCCTCATCTCCTTCCTAAATGTCCTTTAAATCTGAGGCTGTGAATAGAATAGTTTCTTTATAGAATAGAATAGTTTCTTTATTGTCATTGTAACATGAACCATGTACAACGAAATTTAAAAATGTCAGCCAGTCAGTGCACCATTCAAACATTTCTAAAAGCTAACGATACATACAAGGTAAAATATTTTTAAAAAGATAAACAACTAAAATAAATATCATGAAAATAGCACGCATAAACACCCAGCCCTACATCCTTCTGTCGATTTCACAGTGTACCACAGTCCCTTAGTATGTATCGCCCCTGCGTTCCTTGGCGGCTACATTTAGTGCCTTTATAGCAGTGGGGTAAAAACTGTTTTTAAGTCTGTTTGTCCTTGTCCTTGTAGATCTATACCGTCTGCCTGACGGCAACAGTTCAAACAGGGAGTGTCCGGGGTGGGAAATGTCCTTTATAATACTCTGGGATTTTTTGATGCAGCGGGAACTGTGTAAGTCCTCCAAGGTAAGGAGAGGGCAGCTGACAATCCTCTGGGCGTTGTCAATGGCCCTCTGGAGCGCTTTCCTCTGAGCCGATGTGCAGCTGGTGTACCACACGCATACACTGTATGTTAGGATGCTCTCAATGGAGCACCAATAAAAGGACAGCAGCAGTCTCTGATTGATGTTATTCTTCCTGAGCACCCTCAGGAAGTGCAGTCTCTGCTGGACCTTTTTCAGCAGCGCAGAGGTGTTCACGCTCCACGTCAGGTCCTCCTCAATATGGATTCCCAGGAAGCGGAAATCCGCCACCCTCTCCACACAGTCCCCTCTGATAATTAATGGTACCATGTCCATTTTATTCTTCCTGAAGTCTATTATTATTTCCTTTGTCTTTAAGGTGTTGAGGAGCAGGTTATTTTCTCCACACCACACTGTCAGCTGCTCCGCCTCATCCCGGTAGGCGTACTCGTCCCCCCCGGAGATGAGTCCCACCACCGTAGTGTCATCCGCAAATTTGACAATGGTGTTGCTGTGGTGGGCGGGGGTGCAGTCATGTGTGTAGATGGTGTAGAGCAGGGGGCTCAGTACGCAGCCCTGTGGAGAGCCGGTACTGAGGCTGAGGGCCGTGGATGTGTGATGGCCCACTCTGACTCTCTGGCTGCGACCCGACAGGAAGCGGTTGCCTCTGATCCTAGACTCTCCCACTAGTGGAAACATCCTCTCCACATCCACTCCATCTAGGCCTTTCGCTATTTGGTAAGTTTCACTGAGGTACCCCCTCATCCTTCTAAACAGCCTTCTCCTCGAGCTCCACACGATGCTTTGTAGAAACAGATGAGTACAGCACTGAGCGACAGTTCCAGGTTAAAACATTTTTTCCCACTATCCATTTCCCTGGGCTCTTGTCCTGTATAAGTCTGAACTCTTACTGCTGTAAAACTGTGTCAGTTAAGACAAACAATCTCTATGAGGCTTCTTAGCCCATAGCTCCACATCTGGAAGGCAACATAAATCTGATCAATAATGTACTTGAAAATGGACTTTTATCGACCTGTTGGCTGATGCTTTAAATTATTAACGTTGCGAAGCAAGTGCAAAGAACATAAGGTATGGATTCAGAAGGTGCTCATCTGGTACTCAGTGCTGGTTCTACCATCCATCACAGCCCTGACTGATCTAGCTCAGCACCAAGATCTGGTTCCGTAAATAAATACCGGCTGTGGATAAAATATTCATCCGTAGGAAGATAGATAAAACATCCCTTCATCCCAGATATCTGATGATTGGATGTTGGAACAATCTCAATGACTGAGCCGCCACAGACCAGAGTAGAGTAGCGATCTGCAAAGATTCACCACTACATGAAACATCTACGACAGCCCAGCTCTTAGTCTTCTTATCGTGTCCATCTTGGTACAAATGTTGTCCTCGCTGTCATCGTCCATCCTGAAGAGGCCGCAAGCTTCCGGCGACAATCAGTGGAAGCCATCACTTGTCACAATAGATGATGGTGGTAGCAGTATTAGCTCCGGATACTTCAAGTTAGCTCTTAATCTGAGACCCTAGTTCAAGACTGCTCATCAGAGCAATATCCTCACAATATTCTCACTTTGCCCAGCCTGCCTCGCCCGGTAAGACCTTTGTAAGTTTTGATTTGTTGCCTTCTCGTTACTCTAAACTCTTGAAATCTCTCGCAACCCTAGTCAACTCAATCCAAAATATCACCTCACCATTCCCTCCACAGATGCTGCCTGACCTGCTGAGTTCCTCCAGCACTTTGTGTTTTACTGATGTTAAGTGTGTCCATTTAACCATGACCATTCTTCCCATCTCCCCATCACATAAACTCTGTACGCAATGATGGTCATTCCACACGTTGTACAGCAGAGGTTGTATCTGTTCAAAGCCAGTATGATCCATGGACAAGTGTCTGTATGGCACACAGCTCACTCCCCACTGGCCCTGTGGCCTGAGCTACTAATTGTGCGTGGGTCAAGAACAGTTCACAAACAACACCCAGAGGAGGTGAAGCCAGCGCTGCCACCTCTATCCTGGTCAGAGTGGATGTGGAGAGGATGTTTCCACTAGTGGGAGAGTCTAGGACCAGAGGGCACAGCCTCAGAATAAAAGGATGTTCCTTTAGAAAGGAGATGAGGAGGAATTTTGTCAGCCAGAGGGTGGTGAATCTGTAGAATTCATTGCCACAGACGGCTGTGGAGGCCACAAGTCAGTGGGTATTTTTAAGGCAGGGATTGATAGATTCTTGATTAGTACGGGTGTCAGTGGTTATGGGGAGAAGGCAAGAAAATGGGGTTGAGAGGGAGAGATAGATCAGCCATGATTGAATGGTGGAGTAGACTTGATGGGCTGAATGTGTAAGTCCACTGCTATAACATAAACGTTTGAACTATCTCAGAAGGTCTGTGACTTAGTGCTATTGTCTGTGTAGACTTTACATCAGGGGCAGCTGTGTCTGATGGTGACCTGCCCTCTCCGCGCTTCCATTCCAGAGCTGTGGGGGCTGAACAGAAGCAGACTGTTCCATGGGTCTGGAGAGATGCCAGACATACACACCGTGCTCCTGGATGAGTACAGGGATCAGCTGGTCGTCGGCGGCAGAGACCGGCTCTGGTCCCTCAGCCTGGACCACGTTGACCAGGATTCACGAGAGGTAAGGCCACTCCTCCCATCTGTGGGAGATCATCAATAATCTCTGTGGTAAATGATGCCAGAGTTAGCAGTGGCTAACCTACCTGCTGGGCTCCATGTGTGGCACGATGGCACAGCGGTAGAAACATAGTAAATAGGGGCAGGAGTAGGCCATTCGGCCCTTCGAGCCAGCACCACCATTCAATGTGATCATGGCTGATCATCCAGAATCAGTACCCTGTTCCTGCTTTTCCCCCATATCCCTTGATTCCTTTAGCCCTAAGAGCTAAATTCTTGAACTAGGCTCACCAGGTTAATTCCCGGGATGGTGGGACTGTCACATGTGGATTGAATGGAGCGGCTGGGCTTGTACACTCTGGAGTTTAGAAGGATGAGAGAGAATCTTATTGAAACATATAACATTATTAAGAGTTTGGACACGCTAGAGGCAGGAAACATGTTCCCGATGCTGGGAGTGTCCAGAACCAGGGGCCATAGTTTAAGAATAAAGGGTAAGCCATTTAGAACGGAGATGAGGAAAAATATTTTCACACAAAGAGTGGTGAGTCTGTGGAATTCTCTGCCTTAGAGGGCGGTGGAGGCCGGTTCTCTGGAGGCTTTCAAGAGAGAGTTAGATTTAGCTCTTAAAGGTAGCGGAGTAAAGGGATATGCGGAGCAGGTAGGAACGGGGTACTGATTGGGGATGATCAGCCATGATCGCAGTGAAGGGCGGAGCTGGCTCAAAGGGCCTAATGGCCTACTCCTGCCCCTATTGTCTATTGCTAAATCTAATTCTCTCTTGAAAACCTCCAGTGAATTGACCTCCACTGCCTTCCGTGACAGAGAATTCCACAGATTCACCTCATCTCAGTCCTAAATGGCCGACCCCTTATTCTTAAACTATGACCCCTGGTTCTGGACTCCCCCAACATCGGGAACATTTTTCCCGCATCAAGACTGTCCACTCCCTTAAGAATTTTATATGTTTCTATAAGACCCCTTCTCATCCTTCTAACTTCCAGTGAATTCAGAGTTCTTTAGAACCCATTATTTAGAGCTGCTGCCTCACGGCGCCAGAGACCCGTGTTCGATCCTGACTACGGGTGCTGTCTGTTCGGAGTTTGCACGTTCTCCCCGTGACCTACGTGGGATTGCTCCAGATACTCCGATTTCCTCCCACACTCCAAAGACTTGCGGGATTGTAGGTTAATTGGCTTCTGTTAACGTTGTAAATTGTCCCTAGTGTGTGAAGGATAGTTAATGTGCGGGGATCGCTGGTCGGCACGGACTCGGTGGGCTGAAGGGCCTGTTCCCGCGCTGTATCTCTAAACTAAACACTTCCGTTACTGAGCAGTGAATTCCCAGTTGGGTGCAGATACTCCCAGTTCTCCAGACATTCCCCACTCCAGCTCTTTGGACCGAGCTCACGAAGGTCCCTGTATCCGGCAGCCCTGGAATGTCCACAGCTCAGCCATCTTCCTGTGTTGTTTCAGATCCACTGGCCCTCCACAGAGAGGCAGAGGGAGAGCTGTCGGCTGAAGGGAAGAGACCCAATGGTACGTCTGCATCATCGGCGAGACCATGCTCACAATAAGAACTACTGTCATAATGTACGGCATTCTCCTGCAGGGGGAAGCACCAGCACTGGTTCATGTTGGTGCGGAGTGGACGGGCAAAGCACGCTGTGGCTGCAGGAAGTCCACTTCCTCTGGCTAGATGGCAGAAGCAAAGACCAAAGCCTCTCTACTCTCTCAGCCCACGGCGAATCATTGCAAACGTATTTGTAAACTAAACTAAACTATAAACTATGTGTAGGAAGGAACTGCAGATGCTGGTTTACACCGAAGGTTGACACAAAATGCTGGAGTAACTCAGTGGGACAGGCAGCATCTCTGGAGAGAAGGAATGGGTGATGTTTCGAGTCGAGACCCTTCTTCAGAATCTGTGACAATCCTCCTGACTAATCTCCCCTGACTTCCATCTTCCTGTTCGATCCCCACATCTCGCGATCCCCTTAATATACAACTTGGTTTTGAGATCGTCGCAGAAGAGGCCATTTGGCCCATTGAGTCGGTACTAGCTCTCAAATGGCGCGATCCTAGTAGAGCCGCTCTTGTGCTCTCTCGCCGTGACCCTGCGTCAGACGTTGATAGTTGATAGTTGACTGAGTCCCACAGCCCTCTAGACAATTCCAACGGTTCACCAGCCCCGGAGTGAAGAAGTGACCTTCCATTCATTTCTCCAGGTACCATCCCTCTCCCTGGCTCTCAGTCTGAAGAAGGGTTTCGACCTGAAACATAACCTATCCATGTTCTCCACAAATGCTGCCTGACCCGCTGAGTTACTCCAGCTTTTCCTGTCTGCTTAAGCAAAGCAAGAATTTCATTGTCCTATACAGGGACACATGACAATAAACTAACTTGAACTTGAACTTGAACTATGTTCGGTTTAAACCAACATCTGCAGTTCCTCCCTACACATTTTGTAAATGTATCTATTGGTGATGAATGGTTGTATTTCCACCTGTAAATATGTTGAGTTGTTCTGCATCTTGGAGCTAACGGCCATTTGTTTCCCTCGCTACAGTCGGAATGTGCAAACTTTGTCCGTGTTCTTCACTCGTACAACCGCTCACACCTCTTGGCCTGTGGAACCAGGGCGTTCGATCCAGCCTGCGGCTTCATCACACTGGGGCGCTGGCCAGAGGTAGGGGAAGGCCCTGTGCTGACCTGACTGAGACCCCTGGGCTGTGTGTGAGATCGATGCTGTGAAGGGCCGGTCCCACTTGGACAATTTTTTAGGCGACTACAAGCGACTAAGCAATCGCCACACAGTCGCCGGGGTGTCGCCTATACGGTCATGAGTCGCCTCCTCAGTCGCCCAAAGAGTTGTAGCGTCTTTCTGGCCGCTGCTGGATTTTCAACATGTCGAAGTTTTTTAGGAAACAGTCGGTGACACCAATGAGCTTAGCCTGACTTCTCCTGACGTAGATGCTGTCGTAGTTGTTGCCAGTGCTGACTTCATTTTTTTTTTTTTGAAGCCATGATTACAAATTTTATGTGGAAGGGGGGTCCAGTCGCCGATTTTTTGGCTATGACAGTCGCCGGCAGTCACCTAAAAAATAGCCTGAGGGTGTGTGAGGGGTCAGGGCCGAGACTGAGGCCCACAGAATGTGTCAGAGATTGAGACCTGTGGGTGGTCAAGGGGTCAGTACAGTAACTGAGGCGCATGGAGCATGTGAGGGGTCACAGTGACCTGGCTGACCCTCAGTACCGTGACTGAGACCAAGTGTGTGAGTGGGGTCAGAGTTGTGATTGACCCAGGGAGTGTGCCGTGTGTGAGAGGTCGGTGACCTGTGCCGCGAGCAGTGAATAAGGGGTCAGTCCTGGATGGGGACCCGTGGTGTGTACAAGGGGCCGGTGAGTGAGCAGTGTGTGAAGACTGGTGCGTGGACCAGGGTGTGTGAGGGTCAGTGTGGGACTGAGACCTGTGGCGTGCAGTGTGAAGAGACATTTGCAACATATGACATCTGCATTGTGGGCACATTACCAGCCCTGGGGCTGAACTGTGCTGTTAGAGGCTACACCGAGATGTCACTCACTGACCAGGCTGTGAAAACCTTCCTAATCTCCCAGATACTGCAGGGGAGGCTTTGATTGGATTTGAGAGCGGCTCTCATTACAGTAATCCCACACCAACTGTCAGGAAGAAATCTATTAAACTGCCGCAGATTAAAGTGGTGAAATTGAAAGTGTGGAGTGGGACAATGGCAGGCGAACACTGCACAAACTCAGAGGAATTAAAGTGTGTTTGTGCAGTAGAATCTCACGGCATCGTTTCAGGCAATGTTGTTATTGCCGTGGTGATGAAAGAGTTTCTGGGGGGATTATGGGTGAGGCTGCAGTTGGAGTTTGTGTGCAGGTCTGGTCACCGTGCTATAGGAAGGATGAGATTAAAGGAGAGATTCATGGGAATATTGGCTGGACTGCATATATGCCACACAGATTGGAATCTTCAAGCCAAACTGGGCTGCTCAGTTATAAAACTGCTGTGGAGAGTTTGCACAAGAATGATTTGCGTTAAGGAGACGATAAGGAGATCTAAAATTAGATTCATGATTGTCCTGGGCAGGGAGGACATGTGTAGTGATGGAGGGGTGTTGTTCTGACTGCATCTGTGAACAGTGGTCTTCTTAGTCTAGTTTAGTTTAGAGATGCAGCGTGGAAACAGGCCCTTCGATCCACCGAGTCCGTGCCGACCAGCAATTACCGCACATTAGCACTATCCTACACACACTAGCACTATCCTACACACACTCACACTATCCTACACACACTCACACTATCCTACACACACTGACACTATCCTACACACACTAGCACTATCCTACACACACTCACACTATCCTACACACACTCACACTATCCTACACATACTAGCACTATCCTACACACACTCACACTATCCTACACACACTGGCACTATCTCACACACACTCACACTATCCTACACACACTCACACTATCCTACACACACTCACACTATCCTACACACACTGACACTATCCTACACACACTCACACTATCCTACACACACTCACACTATCCTACACACACTCACACTATCCTACACACACTCACACTATCCTACACACACTCACACTATCCTACACACACTGACACTATCCTACACACACTAGCACTATCCTACACACACTCACACTATCCTACACACACTCACACTATCCTACACACACTCACACTATCCTACACACACTCACACTATCCTACACATACTAGCACTATCCCACACACACTGACACTATCCTATACACACTGACACTATCCTACACACACTAGCACTATCCTACACACACTCACACTATCCTACACATACTAGCACTATCCCACACACACTGACACTATGCTATACACACTGACACTATCCTACACACACTCACACTATCCTACACATACTAGCACTATCCTACACACACTCACACTATCCTACACACACTGACACTATCCCACACACACTGACACTATCCTATACACACTGACACTATCCTACACACATTAGGGACAATTTACAATCTTTACCGAAGCCAATTAACCTACAAGTTTTGGAGTGTGGGAGGAAACCGGAGCACCCGGAGAAAACCCACGCAGGTCACGGGGAGAACGTGCAAACTCCGTACAGACAGCTCCCGTAGTCAGGATGCTGGGTCTCTGGCGCTGTGAGGATCAATGCTGGGATCGCTGCAGGGTGTGTAACATATATGAACGATTTGGGCAAAATTGTAGTTAGGCTGATCAATAAGTTTGTGGACAACATGAAAATTGGTTGTTGTGGACAGTGAGGAACAGTAGCAAAGGATTCCATGCTGTGTCTCTGTGTCTCTGTCTCTGTGTCACTGTGTCACTGTGTCTGTGTCTGTATGTCTGTGTGTGTGTCTCTGTGTGTCTGTGTCTGTGTGTCTGTCTCTGTGTCTCTGTGACTCTGTCTCTACGTCTGCGTGTCACTGTGTCTCTGTGCCGCTACGCCTATGGCTCTATGATTCATTGGGATAGGGTCAGCATGGACATGTGGGCCGAAGGGCCCATTTCTGTGCTGTACAACTATGATTCCAAGAAGTGAATGATCAACTTTGGAAACTCCGGATGCCTGCGTTTGGATCTGAATCTTAAGGAGGCAGCATTTTCTCAGTTTGGTGAGAACATTGACAATATAAATGCAAATCATTCTTGTTCAAACTCTCCACAGCAGTTTTATTACTGAGCAGCCCGGTTTGGCTTGAAGATTCCAATCGGTGTGATTGGAGAGGGAAAGGTATTGTTCTGATTTATTGAGCCATTACTTGCATCTCCTTATCGCAAGAGTATGGAAAGTATTTATGCAATTTTCCAAAGGTTGGTTTATGTGAGCTTAGATAACACTAGTACAATCCTTAAATTATACTGCATGCAATCTGACAATGTTGTTTTAACTCCACATTTTGAGATTGACGTTGCAATAATTCAATTTACAGTCGACATAAAATGTTACAACGTTTCAGGAATGGTGTAATGAAAAGGTATGAAATGTTGCTATTTTTATACCCTGGAATGTGAGACAGACTTGGTGTTGTATGGGTGACTCGTGTTTACAGAAGCTGTGTTTCATTATTTGTGGCCTTTCATGAAATGAAAAGTCTACTGGGCACAATGATGTTCAAACAGAAGCAGAGATGAGAGTGCCGTTCACATCACGGGAATACAGTCCACTCAGAAAGTATTCAGACCCCTTCACTTTTTCCACATTTTGTTACGTTACAGCCTTATTTTAAAATGGATTAAATTCTTTGTTTTTTATCATCAATCTACACATAATACGCCAGAAGTGAAAACAGGTGTTTAGAAATGTTTGCAGTAATTAAAAAGTAATAACTGAAATATCACATTTACATAAGTATTCAGACCCTTTGCTATGACACTCAAAATTGAGCTTAGGTGCATCCTGTTTCCATTGATTATCCTTGAGATGCTTCCACAACTTGATTGGAGTCCACCAGTGGTAAATTAAATTGATTGGACATGGTTTGGAAAGGCACACACCTGTCTATATAAGGTCCCACGGTTGACAGTGCATGTCAGAGCAAAAACCAAGCCATGAAGATGAAGGAATTGTCCGTAGACCTCCGAGACAGGATTGAGTCGAGACACAGATCTGGGGAAGGGTATAAAACAATTTCTGCAGCATTGCAGGTCCCAAAGAGCACAGTGGCCTCTGTCATTCTTTAATGGAAGAACATTGGAACCACCAGGACTCTTCATAGAGCTGGTCGCCCGGCCAAACTGACCAATCGTGGGAGAAGGGCCTTGGTCAGGGAGGTGACCAAGAACCTGATGGTTACTCTGACAGAGTTCCAGAATTCTTCTGTGGAGAAGGGAGACCCTTCCAGAAGGACAACTATATCTGCAGCACTCCACCAATCAGGCCTTTATGGTAGAGTGGCTAGACGGAAGCCACTTCTCAGTAAAAGGCACATGACAGCCCGCTTGGAGCTTGCCAAAAGGCATGAGAAACCAGATTCTCTGGTCTGATGAAACCAAGATTGAACTCTTTGGCCTGAATGCCAAGTGTCACGTCTGGAGGAAACCAGGCACCACTCATCACCTGGCCAATACCATACCTATGGTGGCAGCATCATGCTGTGGGGATGTTTTTCAGCGGCAGGAACTGGGTGATTAGTCAGGATCAAGGGAAAGATGAATGAAAGTACAGAGAGATCCTTGATGAAAACCTGCTCCAGAGCGTTCTGGACCTCAGACTGGGGCAGAGGTTCACCTTCTAACAGGACAACGACCCTAAGCACACAGCCAAGACAACGCAGGAGTGGCTTCGTGACAAGTCTGCGAATGGCCCAGCCGGAGCCTGGACTTTAACCCGATCGAACATCTCTGGAAGGACCTGAAAATAACTGTGCATCGACGCTCCCCATCCAACCTGACAGAGCTTGAGAGGATCTGCAGAGAAGAATGGGAGAAATTATCCAAATACAGGTGTGCCAAGCTTGTAGCGTCATACCCAAGAAGACTTGAGGCTGTAATCGCTGACAAAGGTGCCTTAACAAAGTACTGAGTAAAGGGTCTGAATACTTATGCAAATGTGATATTTCAGTTATTTCTTTTTAATTACTTTGCAAAAATTTCTAAGCACCTGTTTTTTCTTCTTCATTTTGGGGTATTGATGATAAAAAAAAAATGAATTTAATCCATTTTAGAATAAGGCAGTAATGTAACAAATTGTGTAAAAAGTGAAGGGGGCTGAATACTTTCTGAATGCACTGTATTTGTGTAAGAAGGAACAGTAGATGCTGGTTTAAACTGAAGATAGACACCAAGTGCTGGAGTAACTCAGCGGGACAAGCAGCATCTCTGGAGAAAAGGAATAGGTGATGTTTTGGGCGGAAACACTTCTTCAGACCCAAAGGGAAGAAGGGTCTCGACCTTCTTCACCTATCCATGTTCTCCACAGATGCTGCCTGACCCGCTGAGTTACTCCAGCACTCTGTGAAACGTCACCTATCCATGTTCTCCACAGATGCTGCCTGACCCGCTGAGTTACTCCAGCACTCTGTGAAACGTCACCTATCCATGTTCTCCACAGATGCTGCCTGACCCGCTGAGTTACTCCAGCACTCTGTGAAACGTCACCTATCCATGTTCTCCACAGAGGCTGCCTGATCCGCTGAGTTACTCCAGCACTCTGTGAAACGTCACCTATCCATGTTCTCCACAGATGCTGCCTGACCCGCTGAGTTACGCCAGCACTCTGTGAAACGTCACCTATCCATGTTCTCCACAGATGCTGCCTGACCCGCTGAGTTACTCCAGCACTCTGTGAAACGTCACCTATCCATGTTCTCCACAGATGCTGCCTGATCCGCTGAGTTACTCCAGCACTCTGTGAAACGTCACCTATCCATGTTCTCCACAGATGCTGCCTGACCCGCTGAGTTACTCCAACACTCTGTCTACCTTCGGTCTGCTTGAACATAGTCATAGACCTTTACTGCTGAGCCAATGATTAGTACAGCTGTATCATGTTGTCCCAACTCCGGTGCTCAATCCACTTCTCATGCCAAACACAACCTTCACTGCAACATCCTCCTCTCTGCCTACCGACTTGTCAGGAACCATGCACCTCTCTGTTCAGCAACACTCTCCAGGTCTCCACCGTTTGCTGTGTAAGTTCCGCCCTGGGTTGACACAACGAGACATTCAAGTGGGAGAGTCTAGGACCAGAGGGCACAGCCCCAAAATCAAAGGACGTTCTTTAAGGAAGGAGATGAGGAGGAAATTCTTCAGTCAGAGGGTGGTGAATCTGTGGAATTCATTGCCACAGACGGCTGTGGAGGCCAAGTCAATGGATATTTCTAAGGCAGAGATAGATGGATTCTTGATTAGTGCGGGTGTCGGGTTATGGGGAGAAGGCAGGAGAATGGGGTTAGGAGGGAGAGGTAGATCAGCCGTGATTGAATGGCTGAGTTGACTTGATGGGCCGAATGGCCTAATTCTGCTCCTATCACTAATGAGGTTATGATTCTGTGATTCTATGTGAATGCAGTCCAGAAACATCTTCATTCAGTAAGAGCTACACTCAACTATACAACATCTGTGTAAAATTACCTGTGATTATTCCAGTTTAGATTTGGTCATGTAACAAATCCCTAGGCATCAGCATCAAGTGAACTGACTTTGAAGCGGTAATGTTAGATGTTAGATCACTGCAACGCAGAGAACTGCTTCACCAAATTAAAACCACCGCCGCCCCAGCCGGGACTACCCCTCATCTAGAATCCCTCCACACCGGCATTGACAACAGCTCAGGAAACCAGCTTAGAGTCACAGTCATAAAGCCCAGAAACAGGCCCTTCGGCCCAACTTGCCCACACTGACCAACATGTCCCATCTACAACATTTAATTAGACAGGTACAATTTTTTCACACAGAGAGTTGTGAGTTTGTGGAATTCGCTGCCTCAGAGGGTGGTGGAGGCCGGTTCTCTGGATACTTTCAAGAGAGAGATAGATAGGGCTCTTAAAGATAGCGGAGTCAGGGGATGTGGGGAGAAGGCAGGAACGGGGTACTGATTGGGGATGATCAGCCATGATCACATTGAATGGCGGTGCTGGCTCGAAGGGCCGAATGGCCTCCTCCTGCACCTATTGTCTATTGTCAACGTCTCACCCAGATATCATCGTATCTAACCCTCCCGCTCCTTAAAGTGTTGTGGATAAGTCCTGCGAGATCCCGTGGTGTTTTACACTGTTTAGTTCATGTTCTTACAGAAGTCAGGCTCCACAGACCATTGGGCTCTTTGTTTCAGTCTAGTTTATTGTCACATGCACCAAGGTACAGTGAAAAGGCTTTGTTCACAATGTACAGATACATGATAAGGGAATAATGTTTAGTGCAAGGGGAAGATCATACGTGATGGGAGCAGAATTAGACTATTTATCATCGAGAACCAGAGGTTTAAGGTGAGGGGGGAAAGATTTAACAGGTGGGTGTATGGAACAAGCCTTTGGAGGAGGTAGTTGAGGCAGGGATTATCGCAACGGTTAATAAACAACTAGACAGGTACATTAATAGGACAAGTTTAGAGGGATCTGAGGGGCAGAGTGACCTGTAGTCTGCATGTTTCAGGAGCTGGGATGTTGCACAGACAAAGGTCTACCTCTAGAGGGCAGCACAGTGGCGCAGTGGGTAGAGCTGCTGCATCACAGCGCCAGAGACCCGGGTTCCATCCCGACTACGGGTGCTGTCTGTACGGAGTTTGCACGTTCTCCCCGTGACCTGCGTGGGTTTTCTCCGGGTGCTCCGGTTTTCTCCCACACTCCAAAGACGTGCAGGTTTGGAGGTTAATTGCCTTTGATATAAATGTAAATTGTCCCTAGTGTGTGTAGGACAGTGTTAGTGTGCGGGGACCGCTGGTCGGTGCAGACTCGGTGGGCTGAAGGGCCTGTTTCCGCGCTGTTTCTCTAAACTAAACTAAAGAGAGCACTTTTGCTGCCCCCTTTCACCAGCGTGAGGTTGTTTCAGCACTGACATGAGAACACTGCAGACAAGGATTATTGTTCGGTTCCGCAGTTTATGTTGGGAAGTTTCCTTACAGTGGGAAAGGAGGGGTTAATCCATCCCATAACCTGCGGGAAGCTTTTGCTGCTTCAGTTACACAGAAAATGAATCATAACTTGGTCTCAGGAACATTTTGTTATTTTATGATTGAATATTCTATCAGCGTGAACCTTTGAGTAAATATTCAGCTTTGTAGTCTGCAGCTATGTGATGTCAGCAATCCTGCTCACCTCTCACATTCTGCTGTTTCAGCTGTCGGCCATGTCTCAGTTACACACGGTACATTAGTTAGATTCCACTCAACCCTGGACTGTTTAGTTTATTGTCACGTGTACCGAGGTACAGTGAAAAGCTTTTGTTGCGTGCTAACCAGTCACCGGAAAGACAACACATGATTACAATCGAACCGTCCACAGTGTACAGATACAGGATAAAGGGAATAACATTTAGTGCAAGGAAAGCCAGCAAAGTCCGATCAAAGATAGTCCGAGGGTCACCAATGAGGTAGATAGTAGTTCAGGACCGCTCTCTAGTTGTGGTAGGGTGGTTCAGTTGCTTGATAACAGCCGGGAAGAAACTATACAATACAATACAATACAATACAATTCAATTTATTGTCATTTGGACCCCTTGAGGTCCAAACGAAATGCCGTTTCTGCAGCCATACATTACAAACAAATAGACCCAAGACACAACATAATTTACATAAACATCCATCACATTGCTGTGATGGAAGGCCAAAAAAACTTCTCTCTCCACTGCACTCTCCCCCCCGATGTCAGAGTCAAAGTCAAAGTCAAAGCCCCCGGCGGGGATGGCGATTGTCCCGTGGCCATTAAAGCCACGCCGGGTGATGCAAGGTCGCACACCGGGTCTTGGTGTTAGAGCCCCCGGCGTGCGCTCGCAGAGACCCGCCGCCATTCCAAGCCGCGCGGGGCGGTGCTGTAAGGCCCCGCTCCAGGTGCTCTTCAACCCCGCAACTCGGGCGGGAGAAGTCGCCGTTGCAGCCCGAAAAGCGGTCTCCCTCCAGGGACCCGCGGGCTCCCGGTGTTACCGTCCGCCAAACCCGCAGTTGCAGCCACCGAATCTCCGGGGGTCGGGTCGCAGCAGCGTCCACCACAGCTCCACCCGCTCTGGACTCGGCCAGCTCCGCGACGGTGAGGTGAGTAGTCGGCACCAGAGCCCCCGGTCTTCCTGTTGGAGGCCGCTCCTCGTTGCAGCCCCAACGACAACGGAGACCCGACAAAGAAAAGGTCGGGTCTCCCGTGCAGGGAGAGATTTAAAAGTTACCCCCAACCCCCCCCCCCACACCACCCCCACCCCCCCACACACATACCCCAACAAAAATAACAAAAACTACATAAAAACATAGACATAAAATAATAAAAACGCAGACGGACTGCAGAGGCCGCTGCTGACGAGAGTCGCGCCGCCTACCAGAGTCCTTGAATCTGGAGTTGTGCGTTTTCACACTTCTGTACCTCTTGCCCGATGTGAGAGGGGAGAAGAGGGAGTGACCTGGGATGAGACTGGTCCTTGATGATGCTGCTGGCCTTGCTGAGGCAGCGTGAGGTGTAGATGGAGTCAATGGAAGAGAGGTTGGATTGTGTGATGATCTGGGCTGCCTCCACAACTCTCTACAATTTCTTGCGATCTTGGATGGAGTTGTTTGTAAATAGTGGATGGGACAGGTACCACACAAAGGCAGGAGCACCAAGAGCTCAGGGCTAGAAGAGGCCACTCGGCCCATTGAGCCTACACTGCTGTTCGAGTGATCATGACTCCATCTCACTCCTGCACTAGTACAATAATCATTTACATGATTCATCCTTTATACAAGGTGATGCCAAGGGGTGGAGATGGACAATTCAATCATCTCCAGGTCTTCAAATTGTCAGATTAAAGGGCCTGTCCCACTTACGCAATTCTTTCGGCGAATTGCCGGCATCCGTCATAGTCGCAGCAGGTCGCTGAAAATGTTCAACATGTTGAAAATCCAACAGCGACCAGAACAAGGCATGACTCTTTGGGCGACTACTCACTCTGTCTCTATGTCTCTATGTTTGTGTCTCTCTGTGTCTCTGTCTATGTATGCCTCTGTCTATGTCTGTCTCTGTGTCTCTGTCTATGCATGTCTCTATGTCTCTGTTATGCATGTATCTATGTTTGTGTCTCTCTATGTCTCTCTATGTCTCTATACAACAATCATGATGTGATTCTGGTTCTGTTTACAGGATCGAGTCTTCAAGCTGGAGTCTCAGCAGATTGGGGACGGCCGATACAAATGTCCCTACAACCCACACAAGCCCTGTGCCTCCACCCTAGTGGGTACGTAACTTTGAACACACTGTTTATACACACCACAGCCTCCAAATGCCCACAATCACCATGCTGTGTCACTCTGTGACTGCAAATTGTAAATAATCACAATATGCAGTGTCATCTTTGATTGGTCGTGCTTTTTCTTTTTCTCTATCTCCCTTGCGGTTGGTGAGTTTGAGAGTTGTCATTACAACGTCCATTGCAGATTTGAACTTCTCTCCCGAAATCACCGCTCCTTCCTCTAATGCCGATTCAGTTCAGTCTAGTTTATTGTCACGTGTACCGAGGTACAGTGAAAAGCTTTTGTTGCGTGCTAACCAGTCAGCGGAAAGACAATACATGATTACAATCGAGCCGTCCACAGTGTACAGATACAGGATAAAGGAATAACGTTTAGTGCAAGGTAAAGCCAGTAAAGTCCGATCAAGGATAGTCCGAGGGTCACCAATGAGGTAGATAGGACTGCTCTCTAATTGTGGTAGGATGGTTCAGTTGCCTGATTACAGCTGAGAGGATTACTGTTAAAACACACAAACCCTTATTTGGGAATATCTGCACTGAAATATCCAAGTGATGGTTTGACTGCAACTTATTGGATGTTACGTGAAATGGAGTAGTATTGGAACAGAGCTACAGATAACAACATCAGTATTCACAACAGAAATCTAACAGAAACATTTCATATCTCTTACACTGCAAGCACGTTAGCGGGAAGCTGAATTAACTGTGTGTCAGTGGGAGAATCATGCTGCAAGCTACTGCTGATTGGCTGCATTTCTCATTTCATATTCTCTTTCTAAAGGGCATTCACTGCCAGATCTAAACCATGGAGAATATAAAGCAGTCACTTTCCTGTGATCCTGTCACAGATTGTATTAGTTTGCTCTGTATTAGTTTAGTTTAGTTTAGAGATACAGCGCGGAAACAGGCCCTTTGGCCCACTGAGTCCGCACCGACCAGCGATCCCCGCACACTAACACTATCCTGCACACACTACGGACAATTTACAATTTTACCAAAGCCAATTAAACTGTACGTCTTTGGAGTGCAGGTGGAAACCGGAGCACCCGGAGAAAACCCACGCAGGTCACGGGGAGAACGTACAAACTCCGTACAGACAGCACCCGTAGTCGGGATGGAACCCGGGTCTCTGGCGCTGTGAGGCAGCAGCTCTACCCGCTGCGCCACCTTGTTTGAACCTTACTGTGTGATGGAAAAGTTAACCTGTAAAAGGAGAGGATTACTCCAGCAACGATTTATTCCAGTGTTCCTTTCATGGTCCTAGTGGTGAATCTGATGTAACATGGGCCAGCCACTCTATTGTAGAGTACAGTGTGGAAACAGGCCCTTCGGCACAACTTGCCCATGCCAGCCAACAGGCCCCATATTCCTCTAAACCTGTCCTATCCATGTACCTGTCTAAATGTTGTGATATGGGTCAGGCAGCACCTGTGGCTGTTTCAGGTGGGGACCCTTAACCATATAACCATATAACAATTACAGCACGGAAACAGGCCATCTCGGCCCTACAAGTCCGTGCCGAACAATTATTTTCCCTTAGTCCCACCTTCCTGCACTCATACCATAACCCTCCATTCCCTTCTCATCCATATGCCTATCCAATTTATTTTTAAATGATACCAACGAACCTGCCTCCACCACTTCCACTGGAAGCTCATTCCACACAGCTACCACTCTCTGAGTAAAGAAGTTCCCCCTCATGTTACCCCTAAACTTCTGTCCCTTAATTCTGAAGTCATGTCCTTTTGTTTGAATCTTCCCTATTCTCAAAGGGAAAAGCTTGTCCACGTCAACTCTGTCTATCCCTCTCATCATTTTAAAGACCTCTATCAAGTCCCCCCTTAACCTTCTGCGCTCCAGAGAATAAAGACCTAACTTATTCAACCTTTCTCTGTAACTTAGTTGTTGAAACCCAGGCAACATTCTAGTAAATCTCCTCTGTACTCTCTCTATTTTGTTGACATCCTTCCTATAATTGGGCGACCAAAATTGTACACCATACTCCAGATTTGGTCTCACCAATGCCTTGTACAATTTTAACATTACATCCCAGCTTCTATACTCAATGCTCTGATTTATAAAGGCTAGCATACCAAAAGCTTTCTTTACCACCCTATCTATATGAGATTCCACCTTCAAGGAACTATGCACGGTTATTCCCAGATCCCTCTGTTCAACTGCATTCTTCAATTCCCTACCATTTACCATGTACGTCCTATTTTGATTTGACCCTTCTTCAGACAGAACTAATATTGACATCAGAAATCAGATCCTTGTACATCCCTCCACATACGCTGCCTGATGAGCTGTGTTCTTGACTTTTCCGCAAGATTCCAGCATCTGCAGTTCCTTGTGTCTCCACCATCGAGCCATTGCTGCCCTGGAACCTCCCACATCCCTGCACAAATTAGCATAATTCACGATGATATTAAGGGAAACAAATTGATGAAAGAGCTTGCATGAAAACACCATGCTCCCTATCGCAGTTTCAATGAGCCATGTCGGTCGAGGATGTTGTGGTCGCCTGCACCTGTTCACAGTTAACGGGACAGCCAACTGCCTCAAAGTGAAGTCATTACTCGTTACTTTAGTTTCCATTTATATTACCTCTGAGACTTCTTGCAATGTCCTCAGAATAAAAATATGCTCCTTTAGAAAGGAGATGAGGAGGAATTTCTTTAGTCAGAGGGTGGTGAATCTGTGGAATTCATTGCCACAGATGGCTATGGAGGCCAAGTCAATGGGTCATTTTAATGTGGAGATTGACAGATTTTTGATTAGTGCGGGTGTCAGGGGTTATGGGGAGAAGGCAGGAGAATGGGGTTGAGAGAGAAAGATAGATCAACCATGATTGAATGGCGGAGTAGACTCGATGGGCCGAATGGCCTCATTCTGCTCCGAGAACTTATGAACTTATGACCATAATATTTATCATTGAATGCTTTTATACCTCAGAATACACGGTAGATGAGGGGGAGATGAGGGGGAGGAGGAGGGGGATGAGGAGGGGGATGAGGAGGAGTGGGGATGAGGATGAGGGGGGATGAGCTGCAGGGAGTTGAGGTGCCAATGTTCTTGCCTGGATTGGTGAAAGTCCCGACACTACACGCCAATGTTCTGGATGTTTCCAGGAAGATCTCTCCTCCCGCTGCTCTGAGCTGATGATGCCACATAAATTGACAGGATGTCTGGCACTCCCTCTCCCTGTTGCTGACTGGTTGTATTAGAGGTTGCTTTATGTGGATGTGGTTTGTCAGTGAACCTGTCCTCCTGCCTCCCTCTATCTGTCCCTCTATCTGTCCCTCTATCTGTCCCTCTATCTGACCCTCTATCTGACCCTCTGTCTCACCCTCTATCTGACCCTCTGTCTGTCCCTCTGTCTGTCCCTCTGTCTGTCCCTCTGTCTGTCCCTCTGTCTGTCCCTCTGTCTCACCCTCTGTCTCACCCTCTGTCTCACCCTCTGTCTCACCCTCTGTCTCACCCTCTGTCTCACCCTCTATCTCACCCTCTATCTGACCCTCTCCACTTTTCCAAGTGTGTTCTTGGAAGAGAACGTGGAACATGGAACAGTACAGCACAGGAACAGGCCCTTCGGCCCACAATGTCCGTGATGTCAAGTTAACCTGATCTCTGCCTCCATATGATCCATATTCGCTGCATATCCACATGCCAGTCTAAGAGTCTCTAGTTATACACCACTATCGTATCTGCCTCCACCACCACCCTTGGCAGTGCATTCCAGGCACCCACCACGCTCTCTGTCAAAACACTTGTCCACACATCTCCTTTAATCTTTCTCCCTCTGATCTTACAATGCGATGTGCTCTTTTAATGTGGGAGTAATTTTTAAAACATGGATTTAATGTTGGATTAATATAAATGGTCAGCATGGATTCTGTGGACCGAATGGACTGTGCTACGCTACTCAATGTGCTGTGCTACTCAATGACTCTCTCGTAAACAGCAGCAGGGGTTCGATCCTGACCACGGGTGCTGTCTGTACGGAGTTTGCACGTTCTCCCCGAGACCTGCGTGGGTTTTCTCCGTGTGCTCCCGTTTCCTCCCACACTCCAAAGACGTGCAGGTTTGTAGGTTAAATGGTTTTGGTAAAAATTGTAAATTGCCCCTAATGTGTGCAGAATAGTGTTAGTGTGTGGGGATCGCTGGTGGGCACGGACTCAGTGGGCCGAAGGGCCTGTTTCCATGCGCCATCTGTAATCACAATCATGACAATCCAGAGCTGGTAGTTTTATTTTATATGCTCTGCAAACGGGGAAGTAACAGCTCTTTGGTCAGCCAAGCCTGAGCTCGTGATAAACTGGACTTGTAAACTGATTTTGTCATGAATTCTGCAGCAGGAACTAATCTGCCAGTGTGTTCTGGTTCATGTGCTGGGGGGAGGTTGCAGAAATAGTGAGTTATGGAACAGACAATGACTTCTTCAAAGGTTTTTCATTTACTGTCAAGAACAGATGAGTAATGATCACCTCTCTCTGCTGTTCCCCTTCATTGCGTTTCAGAAATTGTCTCTGCAAATAACTGATTCCATTAATGTAGGAACGCCAGTGCCAGCCTGGTTCAGAACTTCTATTGTGATTCTAGTGCTCACCACGCACAGCAACAACTTGCTTTATAACACACTACTGGCACAGTAAGGATTCAACAATATTCAGCAATGCACCACATTCGTGGATCATTGAGGCACTGCCAATGCAGACCCAGCCTCAACTTATCAACTCCAACATTCTGATTCATGTTCATAAGTGATAGGAGCAGAATTAGGCAATTCGGCCCATCAAGTCTACTCCGCCATTCAATCATGGCTGATGTATCTCTCCTTCCTAACCCCATTCTCCTGCCTTCTCCCCATAACCCCTGACACCCTACTAATCAAGAATCTATGAATCTCCGCCTTAAAAATACCCACTGACTTGGCCTCCACAGCCGTCTGACAATGAATTCCACAGATTCACCACCCTCTGACTAAAGAAATTCCTCCACATCTTCTTTTTAAAGGAACGTCCTTTAATTCTGAGGCTGTGCCCTCTGGTCCTAGACTCTCCCACCAGTGGAAACATCCTCTCCACATCCACACTATCCAGACCTTTCACTATTTCTCTGCCGCAGGGAGGTTTGTCTCTCTGGTCTTCACCCTGGTCTTCTGACACAACTCCAGAGGTCACATCTCCAGAGGTCACATCTCCAGAGGTCACATCTCCAGAGGTCACATCTCCAGAGTCACATCTCCAGAGGTCACATCTCCAGAGGTCACATCTCCAGAGGTCACAACTCCAGAGGTCACAACTCCAGAGGTCTCGACTCTATCCAGGCCTATCCAGGATGACTCCACCATTGGCAGTGATTTGGCTGCGATGATAGTTTAGCAGGACACCAGGTACCATTATTGTAATTGTTTTCCCCAATGCTTGTGCAGAATGAACAGAGAGAGTGGGTTCAACTGGAACAAGAATCCTGCAGTTATTTCCGTGCCACAGCTCTGCAGTGAGGATGTATGGATGTCGTTAATCCATCAGCTTCATGGTCAGACACTCTGCGCTTCTTAATTGCATTTATATTTCACAAGAATGGCTATACACTGTCAACGCCACACTGAGGCCATGAGTTATGTGCTCAGGGACCAAGGAATGTGACAGATCCAGTCTATTATATCGCAGTGAGGGGATAGAGTCCAAGGTACAATTATACAGCTGGGAAACAGGCCATTCAGCCCACCTAATCCCTGCCACCATCCAGTACCTGTGGACACTAACCCCATTTACCAGCGCTTGGTTCAAAGCCAGCTGTGATTGAGATACTCCTCCAGATGTTTCTAAATGTTGTGAAAGACTCTGCATCCTCCACAGAGAAAAATACTCAAGTTGTGCTTGTGGGGAAAAGGAATAGGAGCCATTAGTTACTCCAGAGCCTTCCTTCCCATATATGCACGAGATCTGCAGCTCTGGGCGGCACGGTGGTGCAGCGTGTAGAGCTGCTGCCTCACAGCGCCAGAGACCCGGGTTCCATCCTGACTACGGGTGCTGTCTGTACAGAGTTTGTACGTTCTCCCCGTGACCTATGTGGGTTTTCTCCGGGTGCTCTGGTTTCCTTCCACACTCCAAAGACGTACAGGTTTGTAGGTGAATTGGCTTGGTGTAAATGTAAATTGTCCCTAGGCTAGTGTGTGTAGGGTAGTGTTAGTGTGCGGGGATCACTGGTCAGTGCGGACTCGATGGGCCGAAGGGCCTGTATCTGCGTTCTATCTCTAAACTAAAAACTAAAGCAATACAATTTAAGAGCCATTCAGACAAATGTTGATTCTGTTTCTCCCTCCATGGACACTGCTTGCCCTGTCACTGACACCATCTCTGATCTCTGTCCACGTCAGGTGGCCAACTCTTCATCGGGCTGTACGGGGATTTCTTTGGAGAGGACCCTGCAATATTCCGCAGCCTGGATTCCCACTCGGTGACCCGGACCGAACATGATCACCGACTACTGAGGGGTAAATGCGCTCACTCTGCAGCAGGTCATCGAAGGCCAGCCAGCGGTCAGGCCGGGGAGGGGAGGGGAGACACAGGGGTCAGCTCATCTGGGCACATCTGGTACTGGCCTTGGTCCAGAGGAAGCCTTCACCTACATCATAGAGTCTAACCACAGGGATGCAGGCCACTCAGCCCACTCGGTCCCTACTGACCAGTAGACACCCATCAGGATTAATTTCACCTTTACTTCTCTTGTACATGTGCCAATAAAGTTTCATTCATTCACTCATTCACTCATTCATTCATTCATTCATTCATTCATTCATTCATTCATTCATTCATTCATTCATTCACTCCTTCATTTGCACACTCACTCACTCACTCACTCACTCACTCACTCACTCACTCACTCACTCACTCACTCACTCACTCACTCACTCACTCACTCACTCACTCACTCACTCCTTCATTCATTCAGTCACTCACTCCTTCATTCATTCACTCATTCATTCATTCATTCATTCATTCATTCATTCATTCAGTGCGTCCCAGGTACTCATCGCTCTCTGTGAAAGAAAATCTCCCTCCGATCAGCTCCAACTCCCCTTCCCCTAAATCCATGTCCACTGATATGTGGAGACATTTCTTGCAGTTGACCCTATCTATGCCCCTCATAATTTTACATACTTCAATCGTGCCATTTACTGCAGATGTCCTGGCCTGGTTAAACTTCCACAAATGCAGCCCTTCACACGGATCCAACTTACACTGCTTGACCCACTGTTGCCATTCAGATTCAGATTCAGATTCAGATTCAATTTTAATTGTCATTGTCAGTGTACAGTACAGAGGCAACGAAATGCATTCATCTCAAGCCTGTAGTAGATGGATTTCACTGTCCAATAGGCCATTAATTCTGGCATCATCTATGAATTTACTGACTACACCAATCACACAGACAACAAACAACAGTGGTGTCAGCAACAATACTTGAGGTTCTAGGCCTCCAGTCTGACAGCCCAGCCTCCACTACCACCCTCATCCTCCTTGGCTGGTTCAGCCAGGATTCCAGGTTCAGTACAACAGAGAGATAGGGTTGGTACAGTGGAAGGCCCAGTTCCAGAAGATATCTCCGGCAGCTGGTCACCACCGCACTGATCCAGGGACAATATTATTCTGCCACTGTGTCACCAATGTGAATAATCCCGTTTGTCACCAGAACCCAAGTTTGTTGCAGCTCAGCTGATCGCTGACAACGAGGACAGGGACGATGACAAGGTGTACTTCTTCTTCACGGAGAAAGCGCTGGAGTCGGACACAGGCGGCGGCGACACAGCCATCTACTCCCGAGTGGCGAGACTGTGTGCGGTGAGTGAGTGAGTGAGTGTAGACTACACTTAAACACCCACGCCCACCACACTAACACCCAAACACCCACCTACACACCTCCCAATCAAATCCCAGCTCAACATTGCAAGGGAAGTGAATTTGAATCAAACAATGACATCAGTAATGTGTAGTTAATCCAGATTCAGGGACAGTTTCATCCCGGCTGTTATCAGGCAACTGAACCATCCTATCACAACCAGAGAGCGGTCCTGAACTACTATCTACCTCATTTGTGATCCTCGGACTAATTTTGATTGGACTTTGCTGGCTTTACCTTGCACTAAGCGTTATTCCCTTTATCCTGTATCTGTACACTGTGGACGGCTTGATTGTAATCATGTGTTGTCTTTCCGCTGACTGGTTAGCACGCAACAAAAGCTTTTCCCTGTACCTCGGTACACGTGACAATAAACTAAACTGATGTGAGCTAATTTATGGAGTTTGTGTCTGAGAAGATCCTTCAGGATGAGAGGGGACTGGAAGAAAGTGGAAATCTAGATTCCCAGATGGTTTGCATTTCATGCACAGACCATGCGAGTCCATCAGACGAGTTTCTGAAACCAATGCCTCCCGATCCAGGTTGTTTGGAGTGAGTGGAGCAGCTGGGACAGTTTATCACTCTCCCTGTTTCCCACACACTTTAACCCAACACTTGTTTCACTGCAGCTTCTGTATGACACGGATAATGCAAGCTCAGTATAAATTATAAAACCTACAGGAAAATGTACAAGATAGTGAAATAGAAACTACATTTCCCCTTCATTATTGATGAGGATCCTGACAGCAGCAGCTCAATGTAAAGCTCAGCCTTTCCCACCAGATATTAATCATCAGTCAAAGAAAAATCCAGGTCTTAATCACCTGAGCGCAGGAACGGTGTAAACAGCTCAGTGACCGTCCTCTTACACCCATTACACCCAGTCCCCTTACACCCAGTCCCCTTACACCCAGTCCCATTACACCCAGTCCCCTTACACCCAGTCCCCTTACACCCAGTCCCCTTACACCCAGTCCCCTTACACCCAGTCCCCTTACACCCAGTCCCCTTACACCCAGTCCCCTTACACCCAGTCCCATTACACCCAGTCCCCTTACACCCAGTCCCCTTACACCCAGTCCCCTTACACCCAGTCCCATTACACCCGGTCCCATTACACCCGGTCCCATTACACCCGGTCCCATTACACCCGGTCCCATTACACCCAGTCCCCTTACACCCAGTCCCATTACACCCAGTCCCATTACACCCAGTCCAACTGGTCCCAGTCCAACTGGTCCCATTACACCCAGTCCCATTACACCCAGTCCTCTTACACCCATTACACCCAGTCCCCTTACACCCAGTCCCCTTACACCCAGTCCCCTTACACCCAGTCCCCTTACACCCAGTCCCCTTACACCCAGTCCCCTTACACCCAGTCCCATTACACCCGGTCCCATTACACCCAGTCCCATTACACCCAGTCCAACTGGTCCCAGTCCAACTGGTCCCATTACACCCAGTCCCCTTACACCCAGTCCCCTTACACCCAGTCCCATTACACCCAGTCCCCTTACACCCAGTCCCCTTACACCCAGTCCCCTTACACCCAGTCCCCTTACACCCAGTCCCATTACACCCAGTCCCATTACACCCAGTCCCATTACACCCAGTCCCCTTACACCCAGTCCCCTTACACCCAGTCCAACTGGTCCCATTACGCCCAGTCCCATTACACCCGGTCCCATTACACCCAGTCCAACTGGTCCCATTACGCCCAGTCCCATTACGCCCAGTCCCCTTACACCCAGTCCCCTTACACCCAGTCCCAATACACCCAGTCCCATTACACCCAGTCCCCTTACACCCAGTCCCAATACACCCAGTCCCATTACACCCAGTCCCCTTACACCCAGTCCCATTACACCCAGTCCAACTGGTCCCATTACACCCAGTCCCATTACACCCAGTCCCCTTACACCCAGTCCAACTGGTCCCATTACACCCAGTCCCATTACACCCAGTCCCCTTACACCCAGTCCAACTGGTCCCATTACACCCAGTCCAACTGGTCCCATTACACCCAGTCCAACTGGTCCCATTACACCCATTACACCCAGTCCCATTACACCCAGTCCCCTTACACCCAGTCCAACTGGTCCCATTACACCCAGTCCAACCAGTCCCATTACACCCATTACACCCAGTCCCATTACACCCAGTCCCCTTACACCCAGTCCAACTGGTCCCCTTACACCCAGTCCAACTGGTCCCATTACACCCAGTCCAACTGGTCCCATTACACCCAGTCCAACTGGTCCCATTACACCCATTACACCCAGTCCCATTACACCCAGTCCCCTTACACCCAGTCCAACTGGTCCCATTACACCCAGTCCAACTGGTCCCATTACACCCATTACACCCAGTCCCATTACACCCAGTCCCCTTACACCCAGTCCAACTGGTCCCCTTACACCCAGTCCAACTGGTCCCATTACACCCAGTCCAACCAGTCCCATTACACCCAGTCCCCTTACAACCTCACCCTCCTCAACACAATCTGCCTGTCTGTCAGCGTATAGCAGGTTGTGAGGCTGGGGGAAGGTGAGAGAGGGGCCGGAGAGAGAAATGATTTATTTCATTCTGCGAAAAGCATAGTGACTGTCTACCCCAAACGTTCTGCCCATTATCCAACCCCCTGAGCCCTGAGTAGTTAATTACCCTCTTGTTATTTGCAACAATGATGGGTTTCGGTGGAAAGTTTGCAATAACTAATGTTGATGATCTTACAGTTTAGTTTATTGTCACGTGTGCTGAGGTACAGTGGGAAGCTTTTGTACTGATGAGTGTTTTGTTGCTAATTGATGATGTGTCTCTCCTCAGAATGACGTTGGAGGACAACGAGTTCTGGTCAACAAATGGAGCACGTTTCTAAAGGCCAGGCTGATCTGCTCGGTGATGGGACCCAATGGAGTTGAGACACATTTTGATGACATGGGTAACTATCTCTACCTCCTCTTACACCCACACCACACATTCACTGCTGCACCATTCAGGTGGAAGTCAGTACGGGCTTTGTCAGATGATTCATTCTGGAAAACAGCAGCTGAAGGAAATCATAGGTCACTGAATGAGGACCTTCTGCCCATCGAGATGATGCTAGTTGTTAGAGACTGATCCAGTGATTCCCTCTTCGAACTGGTAAAGTTCAACTGTGTTAAAGATGGGGTCCTGACTGTAGACTACAGAGGGCGGCACGGTGGTGCAGCGGGTAGAGCTGCTGCCTCACAGCACCAGAGACCCGGGATCCATCCTGACTACGGGTGCTGTCTGTACGGAGTTTGCACGTTCTCCCCGTCACCTGCGTGGGTTTTGTCCGGGTGCTCCGGTTTCCTCCCACACTCCAAAGGCATGCGGGTTTGTAGGTGAATTGGCTTGGTGTAAATGTAAATTGTCCCTAGGTTAGTGTGTGTAGGGTAGTGTTAGTGTGGGGGGATCACTGGTCGGTGTGGACTCGATGGGCCGAAGGGCCTGTATCTGCGTTCTATCTCTAAACTAAAAACTAAAGCAATACAATTTAAGAGCCATTCAGACAAAACTATAATGTTGATTCTGTTTCTCCCTCCATGGACACTGCTTGCCCTGTCACTGACACCATCTCTGATCTCTGTTTGTAGGTTAATTGGCTTTGGTAAAAATTGTAAATTGTCCTTAGTGTGTGTTGGATAGTGTTAGTGCGCGGGGATCGCTGGTCGGCGCGGACTCGGTGGGCCGAAGGGCCTGTTTCTGCGCTGTATCTCTAAACTAAACTAAACTAATCAGACGTGTATTCAGTGGCCCATTCTGCCAGGACTAATCGCTAGATTTTGCCTGTACTTGAAGCTTTTCACTGTACCTCGGTACACACGGCAATAAACTAAACTAAACTACTTCCAGTTCTGAAACTTCCCGCAGCTTCCCATCACTAGGAGATCATTCTCTAAACCCATCCCACCTCTAACCAGGTATCTTTTTGTAGTTTAGTTTAGAGATACAGCGCGGAAACAGGACCTTTGGTCCACCGAGTCTGTGTCGATCAGAGATCCCCGCACACTAACACTATCTTACACACACTAGGTCCCATCTAGTCAGTGCAAATCTCAGATTAGCCCCAAATATTAATCTACTGATGGAGATGCTGTAGATTCAACAGCTGGTTTGTTTCTTTCATCTGCAAGAGATGAACGATCTACATGGTCCTTGGACACAGTGTCAAACTCCAGTACACATTTCTCCTCAGTACTAAATCAGTGTTTTGACACTTGCAGATTGAGACACTTGATCAGTAATTTATATACAACTGTAATCAATAGTTTCCTGTTTTTTTTTCTGTTTTACAGAGGATGTGTTTCTGTTACAGACCAGAGACCACAGGAACCCTGATGTTTACATCTTGTTCAGGAGCACGAGGTAAATAGTTACCTCCTCCACATGCCAAGGATTGCCCTGTACACCCGCTGGTTCATTTCACATGAAATTCAACAAAACCTAAACAGGAAAATTCAACGGTTTTAGCAGCACATTGGACAGACTTTCAGACAGAGGAAGCTCCAAGGGTTAATGGGGTGAAACGGGAATATTATATTGAGATAGAGGGCGAGCTATGATTGTGTTGAAAGGCAGAACAGTCTTGAAGGACCGAATGGCCTCCTGCTGTCTCGAGTTTCTGTGTTTATGTTTTGAAGATTCAGTGCATATTTGCAAATTGTCTGATCTCCAGAAAGATCATCCCCAGCACCCTCTGCCCAAGATGCAAATGCCAACACAGTCTTCACGGTGAACTTAGTGTCCGTCCCAGCCAGCCCAACATGTGATTGTCCATCTATCTCTCTCTCCACAGATGCTGCCTGACCCGCTGGGTAATCCCTCATGTTTCACATCTCCATCCACATGCTCCTTAGTTCCTTTCTGTCTCATCATAATGACGTTGGTGGGACACTCTTGGTCCCCCCTATCTCCACCTTGGTCTCCATGCTTGGTCCCCCATATCTCCACTCTTGGTCTCCATGCTTGGTCCCACCCATATCTCCACTCTTGGTCTCCATGCTTGGTCTCCATGCTTGGTCCTCCACTATCTCCACCTTGGTCTCCATGCTTGGTCCCACCCATATCTCCACCTTGGTCTCCATGCTTGGTCCTCCACTATCTCCACCTTGGTCTCCATGCTTGGTCCCTCCCCTATCTCCACCTTGGTCTCCATGCTTGGTCCCACCTATATCTCCACTCTTGGTCTCCATGCTTGGTCCCCCCTATCTCCACCTTGGTCTCCATGCTTGGTCACACCTCCATCTCCACCTTGGTTTCCATGCTTGGTCCCACCCATATCTCAACTCTTGGTCTCCATGCTTGGTCACACCCATATCTCCACCTTGGTCTCCATGCTTGGTCACACCTCCATCTCCACCTTGGTCTCCATGCTTGGTCACACCTTCATCTCCACCTTGGTCTCCATGCTTGGTCCCCCTTATCTCCACCTTGGTCTCCATGCTTGGCCCTCCACTATCTCCACCTTGGTCTCCATGCTTGGTCTCCATGCTTGGTCCCACCCATATCTCCACTCTTGGTCTCCATGCTTGGTCCTCCACTATCTCCACCTTGGTCTCCATGCTTGGTCCCTCCCCTATCTCCACCCCTTCCATTCTTGGCTGCTCTCCGGGATTATCTTGGAGTCTGTTGTTTGCCGATGGTTGGCGTGGTCCCTGCATTCTTCCAGTGAATATTGAACGGTGTAAAGTGGAGACCCCAGTTGTACAAAAGGAGCTTTGTTGTTGGAAATGTTGGGAATGATAATTAGGATGAGTGGGTTATAGTCTGTTTAGAGAGTTCTCACCCAGAGAGTTGTGAATCTGTGGAATTCTCTGCCACAGAAGGCAGTGGAGGCCAATTCACTGGATGTTTTCAAGAGAGAGTTAGATTTAGTCTTTGGGGCTAACGGATCCAGGGGATACGGGGAGAAAGCAGGAACAGGTACTGATTCTGATGATCAGCCTTGATCATATTGAATGGCGGAGCTGGCTCGAAGGGTTGAATGGCCTACTCCTGCACCTATTGTCTATGTTTCTATGTTTCCATGTTTCTAATACATATTGAATAACAGGATGAGAAAATGACCAAGTTGTTAGCAGGGTAATTAAATGTGTCAATATGTGTAGCTCTGGCACAGCTAGCTTTCATAGAATAACATTGGAGATTGTAAACCAGGCTGAATGTAATAAAATACCCCGGAAATGGATCTTTTGCCCATCTGGTAAATGGGAGGGAGGTGTTCAAAATAACAGGAAACAAAAGGTTAAAGATAACTCTGGGAAAGACAAAGATGAAAGCTCACAGAGATATTGATCAATGATGTCTATTTCAGGTCTACAAGTAACCATTGTGTCATGAGAATATAAAATGCTGTAGGTATTGTGGAATCTCTGAAACACTTTGGGTTCTCTTAGAGTGTTTCTCAGAGTGTGCACTGTTAAACCTTCAATAAACCAATGTCAGATAGACTCACCACGGATCAATGATCTGTTTTATTTTCTGTCCGTGCCTATCTAAGTAAAAGGCAAAGACAGAGTACGGATGTAGCACGAATTTCCCTCGGACAAGTTTTAAAATCAAGTATTTAGACAGTATGTGAATGGCTGTGATCTGGGTGCTTAGCTGATGGTGATGCGTGTGTGTGTGTGTTCCAGCAACGTCTTCCAGGGCTACGCGGTGTGTGTTTACCACATGGCTGCCATCCGTGAAGCCTTTCACGGGCCCTTTGCTCACAGGCGTGGGCCGGATTATCATTGGGGAGCCTATGAGGGCAAGGTGCCGTATCCAAGACCAGGCACCGTGAGTAGTAACATTAAAATGAACAATGTCAATGGGCTTTCAATGGTGTTGCTATTGTCACACGTGCTACGTGCTAACACATTGTGAAATACTCTTCCTTACAAACAGTCCAGTAGAATATTGCCAACCCCCCAATTAGCAAGTGTACAGAAATAGTCTACAGAGCCCGCTTGCAAGAGGGGCCATGTGTCAGCACCATTGTCAAAGTCCACGCTACAGCTCTTATGAGCGGTGCCAGTTCCAGGCGAGTCCCAGGCTGCTGCCGGGCCTCCAGTCGTCTCCTTCCATGGAGGCCACGTCGCTCTCTCTCCTCTCGTCTCTCCTCTCCTCTCCACGTCGCTCTCTCTCCTCTCGTTGCCCGTCCACCTTTGTTCCCTGTGGGGTGGGTGCCTCCGGCATCCAACCTTGAGGACATGGTGGGCCCCTCGCCTCCCCAACCAACCTCAACCATCATCATTGGCTCCATCTTCTCACTCTCTGGTCTTCAGGAGACAAGCAGGGCCCGGTCAGTGGCTCCTCCTGTAGGCTGCTGTGGACGCCCGCTTCCCCTGTAGGCCGCGACCTTGCGTTTGGCCGCGGGGACCCAAACCCAATAGAATGGTGACTAGGACATGCATGGACAGTAAGTTACAAATTTGGTTGAAAAAAAAAATTTCTGGGATTATCTGTGCGAAGAGAAACAGAGTCAATGTTTCTGGTTAAGGACCCTTCAGGATAGTGATTGACCCCCGGGTCTCTGGCCCTGTGAGGCAGCAGCTTTACCCGCTGCACCACCGTGCTGCCTCCCACCAACATTGTTGTGCAATGAGATGATGACTCCGGCTTCAGACAAACCATGCTGTTGTTCACAGTGTGCTGGCCAGAACAACGCCCTACCTGGAGCTGAGTATCACAGCACCAAGGACTACCCAGACGAGGTCCTGCGTTTCATACACAGTCACCCCCTGATGTACCAGCCCGTTCATCCCCTGCACCACAAACCCCTGCTGATGAGAACCGACGGGCAGCAGCACCTCAGGCAGCTGGTGGTTGACCGCGTGGACGCTGAGGATGGTCGATATGATGTCTTGTTCATCGGCACAGGTGAGCTGAGAGATGCCCTGTCTATTCACACAGGTGAGCTGAGAGATGCCCTGTCTATTCACACAGGTGAGCTGAGAGATGCCCTGTCTATTCACACAGGTGAGCTGAGAGATGCCCTGTCTATTCACACAGGTGAGCTGCGAGATGGTGCCATAAGTTCATAAGTGATAGGAGTAGAATTAGGCCATTCGGCCCATCGTCCTCGCCATTCTATCAAGGCTGATCCATCTGTCCCGCTCAACCCCATTCTCCTGCCTTTTCCCCATAACCCCTGACACCCGCACTAATCAAGAATCTATCTATCTCCATCTTAAAAAAACCCAATGACTTGCGGCCTCCACAGCCGTCTGTGGCAACAAATCCCACAGATTCAACACCCTCTGGCTAAAAAAAATCCTTCTCATCCCCTTTCTAAAGGAACGTCCTTTTATTCTGAGGCCGTACCCTCTGGTCCTAGACTCTCCCACTAGTGGAAACATCCTCTCCACATCCACTCTATCCAGAACTTCTATTGATCTACTGACGCAGGTGAACTAGGTGATGTGTCCAGTGTATTTGCACAGGTGAGCTGAGAGATAGTGTCATCTATCGACACAGGTAAACTGCAGAGAGTGCTGCTGTAATTATGTGAAGAGGGCATCTGTCCCTGTCCCTACAGAACCGTAAAACTGAAGTATTTTTATGATAACTAGTCTGACTCCAGCTTCTAGTCACTGAATATATTGTCAATTCATCTTCAGGTTAATTCATAGCTTGGGACAGCACCAGGAGCAGCCATGAAATGGCACTTTGATGGACACTTATCCCAATGGTATCTGTACACGTGCCCGCGGTGTACACTGCAGAGTGCGTGTACACGGAGTATAACTATCATTTTATTCTCTCCAGATGCAGGCTTGGTGCTGAAGATTATTGTCATTTACAACCGGGATGCTGCAACTATGGAGGAAGTGTTGTTGGAGGAGCTTCAGGTGTTCAAGGTGAGAGCTTGGACATTCACTCCTGGTCTCTGAACACCTTGTGCAGCTGTGGGAAGGAAGGCTCTGTAGTAACAAAGGTCTCGGCCCGAAACGTCACCTATTCCTTTTATAGTTTAGTTTAGAGATACAGCATGGAAACAGGCCCTTCGGCCCACTGGGTCCGTGCCGACCAGCGATCCCCGCACATTAACACTATCCTACACACATTAGGGACAATTTACATTTATAACCAAGACAATAAACCTCCAAACCTGCACGTCTTTGGAGTGTGGGAGGAAACCAAAGCACCTGGAGAAAACCCACGCAGGTCACGGGGAGAACGTGCAAATGCCGTACAGACAGCACCCGTAATCAGGATGGAACCCGGGTCTCTGGCGCTGTGAGGCAGCAGCTCTACCCGCTGCACCACCGTGCCACCCAGAGCTGAAGACCTTGTGCAGATGTTAGAAGGAAGGCTCTGTAGAAACATGGGGCTCGACCCCAAACGTCACTCATTCCTTTTCACCACAGATGCTGCCTGACCCGCTGAGTTACTCCAGCATTTTGTATCTATCTTTGGCTCTGTAGTAACTAGAATATCTGTTTCAATTTCAGGTGCCAACTCCAATCATCAGTATGGAGATTTCTGTTAAACGGGTAAGATCACATAACTGGATAAAGCCCATTTTCCAGCTTTCTTCTCTCCCCCCCCCCCCTGTCACCATGCGGAGGTAGTTAATTGATGAGTATTGATGGCCTGAGGCAATGTCCACTCAGCTGCTCCCTGAGGTACCTGCGGTCACTACGTCCCCCTGATGGTCAAAGGGGCCTTTCACACCTCACCTTGCAGAGGGCAGGTGTGAGGGCCAGGTATCAGTGAGGAGTGCAGGTGTATGGAAGAGTGTGGAGCTCACGGAAGACCAGGACCCAGGGTTATGTCCAGGTGTCGGGGCAGGTGTGAAGGGCAGAGTGCAGGTGTCAGGGCAGGTGTGAAGAGCAGGTGATAATGAGGAGGGCAGGTGTTTGTAGATGACACAAGACCAGGACACTGGTTCGTCAGCAATTCCACATCTGACAGGGCAGGTATTGATGGACTGCTGGGTCTTCTCTCTCTGAGACTCTGAGCTGCTCCGGTTTCTTCAGGCTGAATCTACCAACAAGGAGTCTATTATTTCAATTATTTTCTAATCAGTGTTTGTGTTGTTCACAGTTGCAAACAATTCAAGCCACAATCTGCAGCTCGAGTTGATTAAATGAATGAATCACGGCTGATGGGAGATTGTTTCTCATTTTAATTTAGCAAACGTTGTACATTGCATCGAGCTCAGTTGTGGCTCAGGTGAAGATTCATCAGTGTGACCTGTATGGTTCAGCGTGCACGGACTGCTGCCTCGCCAGAGACCCCTATTGTGCCTGGGACGGAGACACCTGCACCAGGTACATGATGGCCGCAGCCATCACTAAACGGTAATTACCTCTGCCCCTTGCAGTGCTGACTGTCAACTGACCGCAGTGTAGCATGCAGCTGACCGCAGTGTAGCATGCAGCTGACCGCAGTGTAGCATGCAGCTGACCGCAGTGTAGCATGCAACTGACCGCAGTGTAGCATGCAACTGACCGCAGTGTAGCATGCAGCTGACCGCAGTGTAGCATGCAGCTGACCGCAGTGTAGCATGCAGCTGACCGCAGTGTAGCATGCAACTGACCGCAGTGTAGCATGCAACTGACCGCAGTGTAGCATGCAGCTGACCGCAGTGTAGCATGCAACTGACCACAGTGTAGCATGCAACTGACCACAGTGTAGCATGCAACTGACCACAGTGTAGCATGCAACCGACCGCAGTGTAGCATGCAGCTGACCGCAGTGTAGCATGCAACTGACCGCAGTGTAGCATGCAACTGACCGCAGTGTAGCATGCAACTGACCGCAGTGTAGCATGCAGCTGACCACAGTGTAGCATGCAACTGACCACAGTGTAGCATGCAGCTGCCTTGCTGCGATTAGTACGGGTGTCAGGGGTTACGGGGAGAAGGCAGGCGAATGGGGTTAGGAGGGAGAGATAGATCAGCCATGATTGAATGGTGTTGATGGGCCGAATGGCCTACTTCTGCTCCTATCACTTATGGCCTTATGTCTGTGGTGATAATCAGGGTGAGATCTGTAGAGAAACATCACAATGTGTCCATCTTCATCACCTCTGCTACTTGGTTCCCCACCAGACTTCACACAAACAAAGATTTGTTTCAAAGATGCCGGAGTAACTCAGCGGTCAGGCAGCATCTCTAGAGAGAAGGAATGGGTGACGTTTCGGGTCAGACTGAGGGTAAGGGGAAAGGGAAACGAGCGATATAGACGGTGATATAGAGAGAAAATGAAAGATATAGAAAAAAAACAATGATCAAGGAGAGGTGGAGCCCACAATGGTCCATTGTTGGCTGTGGGACAACGAGTTATACAGACAGTGAAACTAGTATGATGACTAGGGTGGGGGAGGTACGGAGAGAGAGAGAGAGAGAGGATGCAAGAGAGGTGATATGATAATATATAAACCTCTGTCAGACAGTCTGATCCTGGTTCCCATGATGAAAACTAGCGGGCACGGGTTTAAGGAGAGGTGATGAACACTAGAGGGCACGGGTTTAAGGAGAGAGGGAGGGGTTGAAAGGGTATCTGAGGGGTAAATATTTCACACAGTATCTGGAATGTGGTGGGGCAGGAGATGTAGCAACGTGTTACAATCACCTGGGCAGGTTGGTGAATGAGCAGGTACCGGGGCTAAGCAACTAACACAGGCACGTGGGATTATCATAGGTGGGTATGATGGTTAGCATGGACACGGTGGGCCGAAGGGCCTGTTGCCCAGACATATACAGGTGTGGACATACCTTGTCGTCTGTGGGATATTTAATAGTTCAGTGAGGTGCCTCCTTTGGTTCTGGGATTCTAAAGTATTTGAGGATCTGCAGAGCCGCTGGTCTCCTGCAGGTGGCAGCGTTGGGCCTAGCTCCATTCCTGACCAGATCTGCAGGATTTGTTCAGATTTACACATTTAAACCACTTCCCCCCCAAACTAAAGCATCTGTAGAGGACAGGAACCATCTGCCGTCACTGCCTGGTATCTAACGGAACGAACCGGAGCTGCCAGCATGTGCAAGCGGCCAATGAACCACCCTGTGGCACTGTAGGGCTGGTGCCCCCACCTCTCACCCCTGACCCCCCCCAGTTCTGACCCACACCAAGTCAAGTCAAGTCAAGTTTATTTGTCACATACACATACGAGATGCGCAGTGTCAAGAGATGCACCACCTCTGATCTCTGACTCCTCCACCACTTTAACCCCTCCACCACCTCTGACCCACCGCAGTTCTGACCCCCACCACTGACCTCTGATCCCTCCACCACTTTGACCCCCCCTCCACCACCTCTGACCCCCTTCCCCTCCCCACCAGCCCTGACCACCCCTCCTGACCGCACCTCAGGGAGCGTCCACAGCCCCAGCCAACTTCATTACCATCTCAGTACCAGTTCTGTGTCCAATGATCCTTAAACTATCGTCATTGCCAGATGAGGTAGTTGAGGCAGGGACTATCACAATGTTTAAAAGACACCTGGACAGGTACATGGATAGGACAGGTTTGGAGGGATCTGGGCCAAATGCAGGCAGGTGGGACTAGTGTAGCTGGGACATGTTGGTCGGTGTGGGCAAGTTGGGCTGAAGGGCCTGTTTCCACACTATCACTCTATGACTAGTGTTGATGGGACATGTTGGTCGGGGTGGGCAAGTTGGGCTGAAGGGCCTGTTTCCACACTGTATCACTCTATGACTAGTGTTGATGGGACATGTTGGTCGGGGTGGGCAAGTTGGGCTGAAGGGCCTGTTTCCACACTATCACTCTATGACTAGTGTTGATGGGACATGTTGGTCGGGGTGGGCAAGTTGGGCTGAAGGGCCTGTTTCTACACTATCACTCTATGACTAGTGTTGATGGGACATGTTGGTCGGGGTGGGCACGTTGGGCTGAAGGGCCTGTTTCCATGCTGTAACACTCTATCACTTTGACTCTAAGGGTTGATTTGAACTCTTGAACTGAAGAACACCCTATCAAGTGCTGAATGACCCGATGACTGTCCATGGTGGGAGAGTGATGCTGTGCCACATGTACTGGAGAAGGTTATATCTGCTCGTGTTGTCAGAGACTAATGATGTCTGATATTACAGGTTGTGTTGGGAGTGGGTTTAGAGTAGACTTCATCAGAGGGTGATGTGATGCTCCTTGTCCGTCTCCCCCCCACAGGCGGTTCCGTCGGCAGGATATCCAACATGGAGACGTGGCTCGGCAATGCCAGGACCTTACAAACGGTATGTCACCACCAAGGTCACCATCGTGCTGGTGATGAGACAGTCGGTGACGCTTGTCAGGGGCTATTTCAGCTGATGCTGGGGAGTTGGACAATAATTGCAAACTTGTCAAAGTGTTTTATTGTCATTTGTCCCGCAATGAAACAACAGCAGTACCACAGATAGACAAACATGTACAAATAGTGATAGTAAAATATCATTCATATTCATTGTGCCAGCTGTTAGTTTTCAGATCTTCTAACAAAGTGTTTGATGCTGAAATAGCCACTTGCTCAGAGCTGCTGCTGTCAGTAAGTGACCAGATGTTCCACCCATCCTCCTTTCATAAACCTTGTCCCTCCCAATAACCTTCCGTTTCCTCCTTGGATCATCTCACTTCCAGGAAATCTCTGGAATTTTCCCAGTGTCATTGAGTACCAAATTCTACACATCTTTAGACTTTATAGTTTAGAGATACTGCACAGAAACAGGCCCTTCGGCCCACCGAGTCCGTGCTGACCAGCGATCCCCACACTCTAACCCTATCCTACACATGAGGGACAATTTACAATTTTACCAAAGCCAATTAACCTACAAACCTGGGTTTGATCCTGACTACGGGTGCTGTCTGTACGGAGTTTGTACATTCGCCCTGTGACCTGCGTGGGTTTTCTTCGGGTGCTCCGGCTTCCTCCCACACTTCAAAGACGTGCAGGTTAATTGGCTTGTAGTTTGTAGGTTAAAAAGTTCCAGATGTTAACCATTGTCCATAAACGTCCTGTCACTATCACGGAGACAGGATGTTTTGCTGAAGTCCATGTGGGGAACAATTGCTGTGCTGTATGTACGACACGCTTGGTCAACTCCTCAGGTCCTGAATTTGTGAAAGGCACAGGAGAAACACACATGTCTTTCTTTGAATAACGTATTGGGTGTAATGAGTCACAGGGTGATACAGTGTGGAAACAGGCCCTTCGGCCCAACTTGCCCATACTGGCCAACGTGCCCCATCTACACTAGTCCCACCTGCCTGCGTTCAGCCAATATCCCTCTAAACCTGTCCTATCCATGTACCTGTCTAAATGTTTCTTAAACATTGGGATAGTCCCAGCCTCAACTACCTCCTCCGGCAGCTCGTTCCATACACCCACCACATGTAAATGTCAGCCCTCAGATTCCTAGAAAATCATTCCCCCCCTTTGCCTCTGCCTTCTAGTTCCCAATTCCCTCCACGACTGTGCGTTTACTCGATCTATTCCTCTCACAATTGTGTGCACTTCCCAATTCAGAGTGGTGGACATAATGTTATGCTGTATTTAAACATGCAATGGTGAACATGTAGCCAGAGTTGGTACTGAATGAGGCAGCACTCCTGTATGATGCCAAATATCACAAATTCCACGTTGACATCACCTGTTGCTTTGCTTTCCTTCTGTGGTCAGATGAGGCCTTGCCGAAACCAGAAGAGAGAGTTTTGTATGGGATTAAGGGAAACAGTACATTGCTGGAGTGCTCTCCCCGATCACCTCAAGCCCAGGTCCTCTGGTTTGTGGAGGGATCGTACAATACGAGAGAGGAAGAGGTGAGTGAATGTCAACTGTACCCCCTTAAGTTAGACTGCAAAGTGGACTGGGAGTGCTGCATGCTTGTGATGCATAGCAACCTGCCCCCCCCCCCCCCCCCCCCCCCCACCTCCCCCCACCCCTCCCCGCTCCTCACCTGGTCCCCTTGATCCAAGGCTTTATCACGCTACGCTCCTTAAACCCAACATGTCCCATCTACACTAATCCCACCTCCCAGCGTTTGGCCCATGTCCCTCTAAACCTGTCTTATCCATGTACCTGTCTAAGTATCTTTTAAATGTTGCTATAGGACCTGCCACAACTACCTCCTCCGGCAGCTCACTCCATACACCCACCACCCTCTGTGTGAAAAAGTTACCCCTCAGGTTCCTATTAAATCTGTCCCCTCCCACCTTAAACTTATGTCCTCTAGTTCTTGAATTCCCAACTCTGGGAAAAACTCTGTCTGTCTACCCGATCTATTCCTCTCATGATTTTGTACACCTCTATAAGATCACCCCTCATCCTCCTGCGTTCCAAGGTATAGAGTTCCAGCCTGCTCCAGCCTCTGCCTATAGCTCAGGCTCGGTCCTGGCAAAATCCTCTAAATCTCTGCATCCTTTCCAGCTTCACGACTGCCTCTGCTGCCTTTATCTTCTCTTCTGTCAGTCCATCTACACTATATTTACCAACCTTACTTGTCCTAAATAATCTGCAACATTTAGTTCCCAGACCTGGTCATTGTGTAAAGGTGATTCTGTGATCACACCATTACAACATTTTATTGCAGTTCTTGTTCGTACATTTTACATTCTGTGCTTTGTTATATCGGCAGCTTAACTCATTTTTGACAGCTCTTTAGTTTCACCTTTCTGCATTCCTAAAGAATAACGCTGTTAGTTTCCTGCTGTTTCTGGATTCCCACAGTTCACCCCGACTCTTGCTGCCCTTTCACTGAATAGTTTCGACTGTGTTTAATTTCTCCTGGATCTTGTAGGGTGGGTCAGAGACGCATTTACATTGATATTCTCTCAGGTCAAAACAGATGAGCGGGTGATTAAAACAGACCTGGGGCTGCTGCTTCTCAACCTGCACAGGCTGGATGGTGGAATGTACTTCTGCAAGTCGAGAGAACACGGCTTCACACAGACGGTGGCCAGAATCAGGCTGCATGTGCTGCTGGAGGGTCAGATTGAAGGACTGTTTCACACGGGCAATGAGGAGAGTCTAGCCCGCAGACAGCCCTGTGTCCTACAGCAGGGCACCCAGCAAGGGGGAAGCCCCTGGTACAAAGACTTCCTGCAGCTACTTGGCTACACTCACTTACAGCGGGTGGAGGAGTACTGCCACAAAGTGTGGTGCTCGGACAAGAGGAGAAAGAAAAACCGGGCAGCTGCAAGTAAGTGGAAGTTCAGCAACGTACAGGAGAGGAAGGTGAGGAGCAGAGACCTGGCAGATCACCGCCGATCACCACGCCACGTTATTGATCCATGAGGCAGGTGCAGCAGTCCGAGAATCACAGACCATGCAATGGTGGGAGGCAGAGAGGTTTGGGGAATGTGTCTCATCTACACAAGCCGTTGTAGACTCTGGGTTTGGACAATTGGATTCCTGAGATGACACTTTCACAAGGTGTGTTGGTGTGTGTCACTGGTGGTGTGAGAAAGAAACAGACGCAGATGCACACAGACACGCACACGCACACACACACACCCACCCACACACACACGCACACACACACGCACACACACACGCGCGCACACACGCACACATACACACACATACTGCACAGCTTTTCAAGTAACTTTGAGTATAGTACACTTCTCTCTCTGACCATTCACTGACATTTCAACCATTATACTTGTTGACATTTAATAATTTTGTGAAGCCATTCACACATGCTTTTGAAAGATGGAGAATCTACCATATTCCTGCCTATTTCACATCATTGTATCCATTGCTTCCTGCGGCATGATTATAACTTTAAACATTCATTGTCTTTCCACCAGCAAAGAAAATGTCCCCAGATTCATATAACCATATAACCATATAACAATTACAGCACGGAAACAGGCCACCTCGGCCCTACAAGTCCGCGCCGAACAATTTTTTTCCCTTAGTCCCACCTGCCTGCACTCATACCATAACCCTCCATTCCCTTCTCATCCATATGCCTATCCAATTTATTCTTAAATGATACCAACGAACCTGCCGCCACCACTTCCACTGGAAGCTCATTCCACACCGCTACCACTCTCTGAGTAAAGAAGTTCCCCCTCATGTTACCCCTAAACCTCTGTCCCTTCAATTCTTCAAAGGAGTGAAGCTTCAACAAATACCATTAGTATATAAAGTTTGTGTATTTTATCCAATGAGTGTGTCAAATCAATGTCATTTAGGTCAAAGAGTTACGTCTAACGCCATGGTTACACCTGACAGGTAAACGGCGCACATTACCAGCTGAGCCACAGGTGACCACAGATGGGCATTTATCAGCTCCTCAAGACCTTTCCATCACTGTAGGATCTTGGCTGATCCAATTTTCTGCCAGTTCTGAATATATTCAAGGGTTCGGACACTCCAACATCTCGGAATTCTTTGGGTGAATAAATTCTAAATAGGCGCCCCTTATTCGATACCCTGCTCCTTCCACCTCAACCTTCCCTTAGCCGAATCATCTCCCAGCATTGAATCTAATGTCCCCTTGAAATCTTACTTGGCTCAAAAAGATCGCCTCTCATTCTTCTAAACTCCAAGGAGAATCGACCTAAACTAATCAACGTTTCCTCATAATTCCACTGTACAGCGGACCATCCTGAACCTTCCCTGGACAGCCTCCAATGAGGTGATGCACACAATGGCCGACATGTGGTCTCATTTGTGTCCACTCAGGTTGTGCTAGACTTTTCTACTCGTATATTGCAGCTGTATGTGGCCAGGCAAGATGTGGACACAAGGAGAACATGGATAGGTGATGAGGACACCTGACTTGAGATGTCACCTATCCATGTTCTCCAGACATGCTGCCTGACCCATTGAGTTATTCCAGCATTTGTGTCCAGTTTCAGGTATATAAGAGTTGATCTTGGCATCATGTTGGACACAGACATTACAGGTTATAGGGCCTGTTCCTGTGCTGCACAGCTCTATGTTCTAACTCTCTTGAAACCAAATTCAACACTCCATTGGTCTCCTGGTTACCTGTTGGACCTCCGTGGCCTCTGTTTCCATGTGTAAGGACCCCAGGTTTAGTTTAGTTTATGTTCCATGCTGCCTCTAATTCCCAGTCATTGTCCACGTAAATCTCAATACTTTTATTTCAGCAGGTTCGATGGGTTCATTCATAAATTATGCTCTCATAAGGTCATGTTCATAAGTGATGGGAGCAGAATTAGGCCATTCGGCCCATCGTCCACTGCTGGTGGACACAAAATGCTGGAGTAACTCAGTGGGTGAGGCAGCATCTATGGAGAGAAGGAATTGGCGACGTTTCAGGTCGAGACCCTTCTTCAGTCCACTCTGCTATTCAATCATGGCTGATCTATCTCTCCCTCTCAACCCTCTCTACATCCAAGCTCGTTATTCACAGGTAACTGGAACACAGTGGTCCTAAGACTGAACCCTGGGAGATTCCTATATGGAGCACATCTGACAGGAGAAGAAAGCCCAACATGCCATGAAAAACCACGGCACCTAGTAGATATTACTAAAGAAATGCGATCACTTTGCTGGGCTTATAGCATAGACGTCCCTTCAGAGAGAGGAGAAGATATGTAGGCTTCTTTCCACGGAGGCTGCCTGACCTGCTGTTTCTGGCATCATCTGTTCTTTTTTTCAGATTTCCCATGCCTGTATCTGTATTTCCGTATCTCTCACCCTCTTTGGAATGTTCTTGAGGGCCAGTCTTGGCCCGAAACGTCACCCATTCCTTCTCTCCAGAGATGCTGCCTGTCCCGCTGAGTTACTCCAGCATTTTGTGTCTGTCTCTTTGTTTCCATTGTGTTTTTCCAAATGTGATGAATCCGGTCTACAGGTTTTTCACAGAGCACCCAACACCAGGGCTAGACTCAAGGGTCTGTAATTATGTACCAGTGTTCACTGTGGTGGTACTGGCTCCAGAGGCTGACAAGATGCCTCCTACTCCTGCACCTGATGCTCCTGTAGATGTGTGCATCACATCTACTGGTAGAACAGGATATCCACAGCCCACACACGCTTCAATGCATAGGAGGCATTTGCAATGTAAATGCTGTTAGTTGTCTGTTAATAGCAGATGATTCAGTATGTGTGTCAAGGATTCACAATGAAGGAAATAAATTACATTGTAAACCTGTAGATGTGAAAAGTAATAAATAAGAATCTTTACTCTGCATTCAAGTGATTTTGAACCATCCATGAACTGAATGTGATGGGATTTTACATCTTTCCTCCTTAACCTGAACAAAAATAGATAGCAACAAATTAAAGGTTTCCTCTGTAGTGTTTAACTTTGTACTTTGTAATCTTTGATGCAAACCCTGGATCCTCAACATGACGTCTGTGACTTCTCTTCATTGTTGAAACAATGCAATGGTATTGAAGGCTAATCATTTGTGGAATTAAGTTCATATATTCTCCAAACTTCTATATCCCAAAGCTACAATTGAATAATCATCAATAAATATAGATCAATAATTTAGAATGAAATTTCGGGAAATTAAGCCGTGACATTTATTCACGAGCAGAACTGACTTAGAGATTGGATTGGTGGGTCTTTACCCTGAAGCGTAGGAGGCTAAGCCGTTACTTCACAGAGATGCATAAAATAAGGAGGGATGTAGAGAAGGCCAGGGTAGTGGCATCTAAAACTAGAGTACCTCAGCTGGAAGTGAGAGAGGAAAGAGAAAATAGGAACCTGAGAGGCAACTTTCCACACAGAGGGTGTTGGGTGTAAGGGACAAGTGGCCAGAAGATGGCTGGCGTGGTAGAGTAGCTACCTCACACACCAGAGACCCGGGTTCGATCCTGACTACGGGTGCTGTCTGTACGGAGTTTGTACGTTCTCCCTGTGACTGCATGAGTTTTGTCTGGGATCTCCAGTTTTCTCCCACACTCCTGGGATGGCAGGACTTTCATATGAAGAAAGACTGGATGGACTCGGCTTGTACTCGCTAGAATTTAGAAGATTGAGGGGGGGTCTTATAGAAACTTTAGGATAAGAGGGAACTCTTTTAGGACCGAGATGAGAAAATCATTTTTTACACAGAGAGTGGTGAATCTGTGGAATTCTCTGCCACAGAAGGTAGTTGAGGCCAGTTCATTGGCTATATTTAAGAGGGAGTTAGATGTGGCCCTTGTGGCTAAAGGGATCAGGGGGAACGGAGAGAAGGCAGGTACAGGATACTGAGTTGGATGATCAGCCATGATCATATCGAATGGCGGTGCAGGCTCGAAGGGCCGAATGGACTACTCCTGCACTTATTTTCTATGTTTCTATGTGCGGGTTTGTAGGTTAATTGGCTTCAGAAAATATCGTAAATTGTCCTTAGTATGTGTAGGATATTGTTAGTGTGCGGGGATCGCTGGTCGGTGCGGACTCAGTGGGCCGAAGGGCCTGTTTCTGCGCTGTATCTCTAAACTAAAGTATACTAAACTAGAGGAAGTGGTTGAGGTAGGTACAATAACATTTAAAAGATATTTGGATATGGGCCAAACATGGAAAATAGGCATGTTCCCCGGAATCTATACATGAAGAAGGGTCTCGACCCGCACTGTTACCCATCCATGTTCTCCACAGATGCTGCCTGACCCGCTGAGTTACTCCAGCACTCTGTGAAACGTCACCTATTCATGTTCTCCACAGATGCTGCCTGACCCACTGAGTTACTACAGGGTTTTGTGTCTATCTTGTGGGGAAAAGGGGAAGTACAACGGGATCTGGGGGTCCTTGTTCATCAGTCAATGAAAGTAAGCATGCAGGTACAGCAGGCAGTGAAGAAAGCGAATGGCATGTTGGCCTTCATAACAAGAGGAGTTGAGTATAGGAGCAAAGAGGCCATTCTGCAGTTGTACAGGGCCCTAGTGAGACCACACCTGGAGTATTGTGTGCAGTTTTGGTCCCCTAATTTGAGGAAGGACGTTCTTGCTATTGAGGGAGTGCAGCGTATGTTTACAAGGTTAATTCCCGGGATGGGGGGACTGTCATATGCTGAGAGAATGGAGCTGCTGGGCTTGTATACTCTGGAATTTAGAAGGATGAGAGGGAATCTTATTGAAACATATAAGATTATTAAGGGTTTGGACATGCTAGAGGCAGGAAACATGTTCCCGATGTTGGGGGAGTCCAGAACCAGGGGCCACAATTTAAGAATAAGGGGTAAGGCATTTAGAATGGAGATGAGGAAACACTTTTTCACACAGAGAGTTGTGAGTCTGTGGAATTCTCTGCCTCAGAGGGCGGTGGAGGCCGGTTCTCTGGATACTTTCAAAAGAGAGCTAGATAGGGCTCTTAAAGATGTTTGATGTTGGTTTTTCCAGTGCTGCAGTTAGACCTGTATCGTCTGCTCGGCGCTACCTCTCATTTGACGATCTCGGTCATTATTATAATAATAATTATTATTATTATTATAGCGGAGTCGGGGGATATTGGGGAGAAGGCAGGAACGGGGTACTGATTGGGGATGATCAGCCATGATCACATTGAATGGCGGTGCTGGCCCGCAGGGCCGAATGGCCTACTCCTGCACCAATTGTCTATCTTGTGAGAACACCATCCTGATTTCACCTCTGGGTCAGTGAGATGTGTTGGTGGACACCGGCTTGCTGGGCTTTTCCTCGTTGTCCTGCCCATCCCATCTCCATGCCGCACGCAAGACAGAATATCCATGTAAGTAATATCTCGGGCACAATGTTAAATTCAATTGTTCCAGAGATTAACTTTATAAAGTGTTGGAGAAAAGTCATATGTCTGATTATTTGTCAGTAATTACAGCTTCAATAACCCTGCCAGCAGATCATGTTTCCCTGGACGGTTACATTTGCGAACACCTGCTGCCTTGGACACAATCAACAGAAATAATCCTGTTATGTGAGTGGAACCCTCAATGGGTGTGTAGATTAATTTCCACACCAGCGACTGAATCTAACTGTTGGAGCTCATTCTTCCTCTTTAGTTGGAAAGGAAACAGAATGATCTTTGTGCGTGCGGTGACCCAGTCAAGATGCGGCCAAAACATTGTCCACGTTTCTGGATTCTTCATCAATAAACGCCAAAAACTAAATATATTGTCACCAAGGTAGGGACTAGAAATCCCACAATGGCATTTTCTGGAGGATGGCCACACTAATGGGGCTGTCCCACTGTACGAGCTAATTCAAGAGTTCTTCCGAGTTTAAAAAAAAATCTAACTCGTGGTAAGCACGTAGAATGTACGTTGTGGATACGTCGGAGCTCGGGGACGTCTCTTAGCGGCTCGTAACGGCAGGTACTCGGGAAACGTGGTAGACTCGTGAAGATTTTTCAGCATGTTGAAAAATGTCCACGAGAGCCCCGAGTACCTTCGAGCGGCTATTACCGTAATTCTCCGTGTTCGAATCAGGGGAAACTCAGGAGAACTCTTGAATTAGCTCGTACAGTGGGACAGCCCCATAACTCTCATTTTTTAATTTGGGAAAAGACCAATATCGTCAAACGAGAGGTTCACAGAAGTGTTATTGGTTTCCCGTGTAACCTGCACTGACCCCTCAGCTCTTAGCCCTGTATTCTCTCATTCAGCTCCACTACATTACATTCTGCCACTATTAGAAAGCTGAGGGTGACCTTATTGAAGTGGCCAAGACCATGAGGGACATGGATAAAGTGAACGCTCACTGTCTTTTTCCCAGGGTAGAGGATTCTAAAACTAGAGGGCACAGGACCAAGGTGAGTGGGGAGAGATTCAAGAATGTCAGGAACAACCTTTTCCACATCCACTCTATCCATGCCTTTCACAGGAAGCAGCTACAGGCTGTGGTTTGACACCAGGAAGGGGGAAGTTGTTGAATTCTATTGTGGTGGTGCCGGCTGTGATAACAGGACAACGAGGAAACATCAACAGAGTTACAAAGGAAATTCTGTTCAGTGAATTGACTGGAGTTATTTATGATTGTGTAACTGATGTTGGAAAACCAGTCATTGTGAGGTATTGGGTTTTTCATGGGGCGTTTTATAAAGTCCCAGGCAAGTGTTAGTGTGGAAATATAAAGCACATGGGATCGAGGACAAAATATTCACTAGGACTGAAAACTGATGAAGCGGAAGGAAACAGAGAGCAGGAATAAACAGGACCTTCTCGAGGTGATGGTGACAAGTGTGTAGACTCATTGGGTCATGCAGGGTGGGTCATGCAGGGCCCCAGAGGTGTGGGCCCCAGAGGTGTGGGCTCCAGAGTATACATATCAAAGACTTGGATAGAGAAGGGATGAGCTGTAAGAAGAATGCAGGAGGCTTCAACGTTTAGTTTAGTTTAGAGATACAACACGGAAACAGGCCCTTCAGCCAACCGAGTCCGCACCGACCAGCGATCCCCGCACGCTAACACTATCCTACACACACTAGGGACAATTTACACATACATCAAGCCAATTAACATACAAATCTGCACGTCTTTGGAGTGTGGGAGGAAACCGAAGATCTCGGAGAAAACCCACGCGGTCACGGGGAGAACATGCAAACTCCGTACAGACAGCACCTGTAATCAGGATCGAACCCGGGTCTCTGATGCTGCAAGCGCTGTAAGGCAGTAACTCTACTGCTGCTCCACCGTGAGTGGGAATGTACATGGGTGAGGCTGTGTGAGGTGAATACCTAATGTACAAAGTGAGCTAGGTGCCTGTGTACACCGGTCACAGAGAGAAATGCAGTAAACTTACCCATGCTGCAAATACCCGGAATACTGAGAATACTCAGGGGTTATGGGGAGATGGCAGGGGAATGGGGCTGAGAGTGAAAGATAGAACAGCCATTGTTGAATGACGGAGTAGACTTGATGGGCCGAATGGCCTGATTCTGCTCCTTCAACTGATGAACATAAACACTGAGCAGTTCAGCAGCAGATGTGGAATAGGAAGCAGAGCGATGTGGCATATGTCAACGTGTAATGAGGGCAGTTAGAATGAGAGAGCAAACAAAACGAGACGTACAAACTGTGAAACTAGGTCAACATGTTGCAGAGATCTAAATCTAAAAGAAGTATAAGTGTGGAGTAACTCAGCGGGACAGGCAGCATCTGTGGAGAACATGGATAGGTGACGTTTCACAGAGTGCTGGAGTAACTCAGTGGGTCAGGCAGCATCTGTGAAGATCATGGATAGGTGACGTTCCGGGTTGGGGCCCTTCTTCAGACTGATTGTAGCGGGGGGAGACAGCTCTGCCTGTTCCCTGGGCCTAAAGGAGGCATGTTTAGTTTAGTTTAGTTTAGTTTATTGTCATGTGTACCAAGGTACAGAGAGATGCTTTTGTTGGAAGAACCATCATGAAGCTATCAACCAGGTGGCATTATCAACTACAGATCACCACATCAGTTCCTGCCTTAGACAGTTACAGACACAGTTCCAGAGAGCCAACACAGAAAGGTTCGACCCAGCCTCACTCTTCCATGTTGACCATAATGTCTATCCATGCTAATCCCCTTCCCAGCATTAAGCCATTATTGCTTTAACCCTAACCCATTATTTCTCTACTCCTTTCCCATTCATGTACCTATATAATCTATTTTATAATGCTTATATAATGCCTGTTAAATGTTGTTATAGTCCCTGCTTCAACTATCTCCTCTGGCAGTTTGTTCCATACACCCATCTGTGTGAAAAAAGTGGCCCCTCGGGTTCCTATTAAATCTTTGACCGCCCCCACCTTAAACCTGTGTCCTCTGGTTCAAGATTCCCCAACAGCATCCTGAAATCTTCCCCCTCTCACCTTAAAGCGATGCCCGTTAGGTTTAGATTCCCTGACTCTGAGAAAAGATGCAGTTATCACATTATCTCTGCACCAAGCCAATTGTGGATCTAGTTCACCAACACACCTGTCCCCCTTGTACCCCGACCTTCAGGACCAGTGCATGGTGGCTGGAATTTGTATATTTTGTTTCAGTCAAATTAATTCGCTGTTATCTTTTGAGTGTCATTTTGGTGGGAAGTGTTAAAAAGGAATGAATCAGCCAGAATTCATGGTTCATGTAAGAGGCAATAAGAGCTTCAAACTGTAAATGTAGAGAATGTTTCAGATGTGTAGGAAGGACGGCAGATGCTGGTTTCAATCAAAGGTAGACGGCAAATGCTGGAGTAACTCAGCGGGACAGGCAGCATCTCTGGAGAGAAGGAATGGGTGAAGAAGGGTCTCGACCTGAAATATCACCCATTCCTTCTCTCCAGAGATGCTACCTGTCTCGCTGAGTTAATCCAGCATTTTGTGTATACCTTAGAGAATGTACCAGGTAGGTATGGGAGGGTTATCATCAGATGTGGGATTTAGTGGGAACTGACTGGCTCAGGAAAAACTGAGAAAGGATTTGTGCAAACCTCCCACTAGGTCAGACAAATTCTGGCCAAAGTGTAACCGTACAAAGGTGAAAAATGCGATTACATTCCTGCAAGAGGGAAGTACAAATAGTAAACGCAGAGGGAAAGATGAGATATTGATTGAACTTAAGGTGCCACATTAATCATCGCTGGGAACTAAGAAAGAAAATAATAGCCTGAAGCAAAGTAATCGATGAGAGAAAGTCTCATTACAGCTGAGGCTTATTTAAACTATAGGAAATAGAAGATTTCATTTCTCCCACTCACTGTAACAGACCCCTCGCCCTTTCTGTTCATCACCACCAGTGTCTCCCCTCCTCCACATCTCCACACCACTTCCACGTACACTCTCAGTCATCTCAGGTAAAGATGCAGGTAACCTGTTGGAACCTGCAGACCACGAGAAACTCCTAGCTTGTTCATTGGTGTTGAAAACACATCAATCATGACTTCAGTTGTAATATATTGTACATCTATAATCAATTGCTTCATGGAATTAACATGCATTCATCTTGTGTACCCAGTCTATATATTGTACATCTATAATCAATTGCTTCATGGAATTAACATGCATTCATCTTGTGTACCCAGTCTATATATTGTACAGAAGGTCACAACAGAAATCAAGTCACAGGGAAGTGATTTTCTCCGGCACTCAGACAGATCCTGGCTGACAAAATCGGAGCCAATGAACAGAATCTAGTTCAGAGACCTAGATAATGTTCAGGATCACACCCACAATTTAAGTGTTTACAAGTTTATGCATTAGAACAGTTAAATATATTATCTTATCAGGCATGGGCGGAAATCCCAGATGGGATGGGTGGGACACATCCCTCCCATGCTTTGAGAGGTGGGGGCCAATGCCCCCCATGTTTTGTAATCCGGATTTTAAATTTGGTGGAAAAAAACCTATTAAAATCTCCGCTTTCCGCGAGACAGTGGGGATGTCACTGTGAAGCGCTTGTTAAATGTCTTTATTAACATCGTATTAACACAATGTGTCACCAATTGTGTTTTGACCTTCAAGTATTACTGAAGGTATTCACGGAGAATTTCTTAAATCTGTCTGATGCGCGTACAATTACCATTTGAACTAATTGGATGTACTGGTGGATAGGAAAGATTTAAACGGGTATCAGATTTAAACGGGTCATGTCATTAGGGTCCGGTCGAATGGGTTTCCTGGCTGGCTTGCAGGTAAGTGCCTCATTCATGGTCACTCACGTTATTTAGTATTTTTTTCCATCTCTCTCTCTCTCCCCCCTCCATGGTTGGTTCTTCTGTTTGCCTTTATTTGCTTCACTTTTATTTGTTTAAGTGTTATTTATCACATTGTAGCTTTTGAAAGATTCAAGCAGGTATCAGCCGCTTTCTAAGGCTGAATCGGCCCGTTCAAGGGGCCTTTCATCACCCGGCGGGCTAAAAATCAAACTGCTGCATCGAGGTGATCGAGGCTCCCGATGTTGAAGCCCCCGCCGACCAATTTTAAGCCATGCTCTACATAGAAAGGACCTATTGTCTATGTTTCTATGTTAGTTACTAATGGTCTGGACCTACAGCTTTGTGCAACACATGGAATGAAATAAAAAATGCTAACTGAAAGAGAGTGGTGCATCATCAGAGACACCACTGCTGATCAGACTATATGATGTGATGGGGAACACTAATGGAGCAGTAAGGAACCAAACCCAGCAGAGAAAGAACAGAGACTGTGTCACAGGAAACGTACAAGTAGCTTTTGTTGGAACCAAGTCCAATGGCTTTTGTTGGGTTTGTATATCTCTTCATTTTTGATCAACTTTCTAACTTTGGTTGAGTTTGGAGATACAGCGCAGAAACAGACCCTTCAGCCCACCGAACCCGCACCGACCAGCAATCCCCACACACTAACACTATCCTACATACACTAGGGACAATTTACAATTATACCAAACCAATTAATCTGCAAACCTGTACGTCTTTGGAGTGTGGGAGGAAACCGGAGGACCCGGAGAAAACCTACACAGGTCACATGGAGAACGTGCAAACTCCATGCAGACAGCACCCGTAGTCAGGATCAAACCCAGGTCTCTATCGCTGTGAGGCAGCAGCTCTACCCGCTGCACCACCGTGCCTCATTAACCTAGTTAATGAATCAATCCAAGATGGCAGCGGTGGAAGGTGAAGGGGATGTCAGCAGAAGTCCACAAACTCACGTCCCGCAACCTCGGAAACAGATGAAAGTTGCGTGGTCAGCTCGGGAAGTCACCATCATATCCGGTTCCAACACCACCCCAAGCAGCACGTTCCACCACTCTGTGCAAAAGACCTTGCCCCACACATCTCCTTTCAATCGTCCCTCTCTGAATGCAGCTTATGTCCAATTCCTCACGAATGTTTGGATAATATCTGCCAGAATCGGAGCTCCGGTTTCATCCCACACTTCAAAGACATACAGGTTTGTAGGCTAATTGGCTTAGATAAGAATTGTAAATTGTCCCTAGTGTGTGTAGGATAGTGTTAGTCTGCGGGGATCACTGGTCAGCATGGACTCGGTGGGCCGAAGGGCCTGTTTCCACACTATATCTCTAAACTAAACTTAACTAAACTAAACTCGGCTATCACTTTCCTATTTACCTCCTAAAAACACTCAGTCAAATTAGTGAGATGGTATCGCCACACAAACTGACTATCCCTGATCACCTCTTGCCATTCCAATTGTATATCAATCCTATCCCTTAGACTTTTCTCCAGGCTTTCTCTATGACAGGCATGGGGCTCACCAGCTTGTAGCTGGCACCTGGCTTATCAATAATTAAATAAGCATGAGTTATCTTCCAATCTCACCAGTGGTTAACCAAGTTCCAAATATCTCCCACAGCACCAAGTTATCTGCTCCCTATCTTCCCCAAGTAAAGACAGGAGACACTGCAGGTGCTGGAATTGGGATCGGCAAACAATGTACTGGAGGAACTCAGGGGGTCGGGCAGCATCGGAGGGGAGAAAGGAATGTTCAATGTTTTGGTTCAAATCCTCACTTCAGGAATGAGAGGAGAGGTGAGGAGGCCAGTAGAGAGGTGAGGAGGCCAGTAGAGAGGTGAAGAGGCCAGTAGAGAGGTGAGGAGAGGAGGTGCGACAAGAATAATGGACAATATTTCTCCGTTATTGGTGGAATGTCAGCGGGGACGAGAATCGGTTCATCATTTAATGTGGATGGTTCTGATGTGTCCTTCAACCTTCTTTTTTTATGCTTTCAGGGAACCGCTTTTCACTTTTGTGAAAATGCCTTTCACAAACCTAAAGGGATCTTTGCAGAAGTCTGTTCTTGCTTTTTCCTTCTTTTTGCGTTGTTTCCTTAAATTCTCCGCTCTGCACAGCTTCGAGAGCCTCTGTTTCATGTCCCCTTGAAGGAGGTTGATGCCCTCCCTTTCTTCTGCTGTTGTTTTTTTCCAGGACAGGAGGGTATGGAATTGAGGGGGTGTAACTGGGACGCAAGGTATCACCGTTGAGCCCTCTGGAGATGTTGTGGGCTTATCAATGAAATGTCAAAGAAGGAGGGTGCCCACCTGATGACCCCGGTAACCTACCTACCCTACCTTTCACCACTCCAATCCCACTGCCAATAGCAAGAGTGCTGACATTACAGGGATTGAAACATCAAGTCCTATTAGCTCTACTCAGCTTTGTGTTGGGTTGAGTGGGAAGTGAGTGAGATTACAATGGTAGCCGATTGGCAGATGTGAGGATCTGGATGGAGGCCCTGCAGAAGCCTGGGGCTCGCCTACATCGGGCACCGATCCAGGGGACCGAGCGCGCGGACCAGGTATGATCTGCAGCAGCACAGAGCTCTCTCCTGAACTATTCAACAAGATCACAGTTAAATTCTGGTCGTTTCAGAACATTCTAGCTGATTTCTCCACTATCTGTTTCAATGCCTAGTCAGAGTTGCCATGGTGCGGACTTGCAGAAAGCATTCATCCTGCCCTGTGAGTGAGAGCTGTGTGGAAACACAAACTAAATCTCCGCGTGCTTTGTGTGGATGGTCACCTCTCCCTGCACAGAGGCAGGCAGAGTATTTACTGGGAATGATCCCTGGGAATGGGGGCAACACGGTGGCGCAGCGGGTAGAGCTGCTGCCTCACAGCGCCAGAGACCCGGGTTCCATCCTGACTACGGGTGCTGTCTGTGTGGAGTTTCTCCCCGTGACCTGCGTGGGTTTTCTCCGAGATCTTTGGTTTCCTTCCACACTCCAAAGATGTGCTGATTTATAGGTTAATTGGCTTGGTATAAATGTAAATTGTCAATTAGTGTGTGTAGGATAGTGTTAGTGTGCAGAGATCGCTGGTCGGTGGAACGAAGGGTCTGTTACAACGCTGTATCTCTAAACTAAACTAAACTCCTCCCACATGTTCCCCATGGAATAAATCAGGGGCAGGATGGTCAAATACAGAACACATCCTCTCTCATGCCACTGGAACATGCCACTGGAACATGCCACTGGAACATGCCACTTGAACATGCCTCTGGAACATTCCACTGGAACATGCCACTGGAACATGCCACTGGAACATGCCACTGGAACATGCCTCTGGAACATGCCTCTGGAACATGCCACTGGAACATGCCTCTGGAACATGCCACTGGAACATGCCACTGGAACATGCCACTGGAACATGCCACTGGAACATGCCACTGGAACATGCCACTGGAACATGCCACTGGAACATGCCACTGGAACATGCGGGACACAGGGAGAGCAGTAGGTGGTTATTATACAGGGAGATGAGTGGAAGTTCATGGTCATATGATAGGAGCAGAATCATGCCATTCAGCCCATCGTCTACACCGCCATTCAATCATGGCTGATCTATCTCTTCCTCCTAACCCCATTTTCCTGCCTTCTCCCCATAACCTCTGACACCCGCACTAATCAAGAATCTGTCATTCTCCACCTTAAAAATACCCAATGTCTTGGCCTCCAGAGCCGTCTGTGGCAATGAATCCCACAGATTCACCACAATATTAGCACAAACCACAGGAAGTTGTGCAATTAAACATTTAGATTGGTTTCATCGACAATCTGGATTATCATGAGATAATATAGGATGCAATGAGAGTGGATCACATTAATATTTACTGATTTGGTCTCAGAGTTGAATGTCAATGGTCAGTTGATCTGAGTTCTACTCCTGCTCGAATGACTGAAGAGAGTGTTTGAACTTGTGCTTGAAGATTGCTTCTTGTTTCAGTGTCAGCATGGTTGTGAAATGTAGAGCAGCCTCACACCGTTCACTTGATGCCTGTGATGCTCGGACTGGATCAGGTAGCTCATTACTCATTTATACAACGAGCTGTTACTATGGTCGCCCAGATCCAGAGGAACATGGAGCCAAACTGAGCCTGGGGCTGAAACACTGAGGCTGTTTGTCCTCTCTGCATGGGAACAGAGCTCCTGGATTAACTTCCGCCTCCCCTAAAGCAGAAAGGAGCATTTTTATTTGTTTATCCACAGTTTGCACGATTAGACCAAAGCACCTCGATCCTCAGAGCTGAAATAAATCTTCACCAGCGAGGAAGTTCAGACCAGGTTATGTAACCTGTTCCTCTTTTCAACAAGTAGAAGTGATATCAGGCATCATTCAACATGCCACATATAGCAGAAGCAATTGCATCCCTCGCACTGAGCCTTGCGTACACATCCGGTCACAGACCCACTCAGAAAGTGGGTCAGAAGGAAGCACAAAGGCACTTGGGAATGCTGATGCAGGATCTGCAAGTTGAATCGATAGTAAGGAAGACAAACGCAATGCTAGCATTTATTTAGCAAAAACTAGAATACAAAAACAGGGATGTAATGCTGAGGCTCTATAAGGCGCTGGTCAGACTGCATTTGGAGTATTGTGAGCCGTTTTGGGCCCCATATCTAAGGAAGGATGTGCTGGCTCTGGAGAGGGTCCAGAGGAAGTTTACCAGAATGATCCCAGGAATGAGTGGGTTAACATATGATGAGCGTTTGTCGGCACTGGGCCTGTACTCGCTGGAGTTTAGAAGGATGAGGGGAGGACCTCATTGAAACTTACAGAATAGTGAAAGGCCTGGATAGTGGAAGTGGAGAGGATGTGTCCACTAGTGGGAGAGTCTAGGACCAGAGGGCACAGCATCAGAAAATTAAAGGATGTATCTTTAGGAAGGAGATGATGAGAAATGTCTTTAGTCAGAGGGTGGTAAATTTGTGGAATTCATTGCTACAGACGGCTGTCGAGGCCAAGTCAATGGATATTGTTAAGGCAGAGATTGATGAATTCTTGATGAACGGGTGTCAGGGGTTATGGGGAGAAGGCAGGAGAATGGAGTTGAGAGGGAAAGATAGATCAGCCATGATTTAATTGTGAGTAGATGATGGGCCGAATGGCCTAATTCTGTTCCTATCACTTCTGAACTTAAGAGAAAGGTATCTTTCCACCACCATCCACTGCCTCCCATCACCAGGATAGTTTTGAATTTAATTATCCAGCTCGAATTGGATCCTATGCGCCTACATTTTCGAGACCAGTCTACCATATTGGACTTTGTCGAATGCCTTAAGTCCAAATAGGTAATGTCTACTGCTCTTTCTTCATCAATTTTCTCAGTTATCTCCCCGGAAAACTCAATCAAATTAATGCAGAAGGCCATTCAGGATCAAGGATTCTTGTGTTCAAAAGGGAACTGCAGTTGCTGGAATATCGAAGGTACACAAAATTGCTGGGGAAACTCAGCGGGTGCAGCACCCGCTGAGTTTCCCCAGCAATTTTGTGTACCTTCAAGGATTCTTGATCAGCCTCTCTCCTAATGTAAGGCCCACCAGCCTCTAGTTACCTGCCTCATCCCTGCTGCCCCCACAGCTCCAGTCTTCTGGCACCTCACCTGTGGCTAATGAAGATGCTATTTCGTCTCTTGTTTCTCTTCACATCCTGGGGTGGATTTCATCTGGTCCTGGAGATTTATCAGCCTTTATATGTTCTATAATATCTAACCTCCTCATTCTTAATGCTGATGAGCTTCAGACTACCCACTAAACCTATGTCCTCCTTGCACTAAATGTTATTCACGTTATTTCCTTTATCCTGTATCTGTACACTGTGAATGGCTCGATTGTAATCATGTTTTGTCTTTCCACTGACTGGTTAGCACCTATCAAAAACCTTTCACTGTAACTCGGTACACGTGACAATAAACTAAACTCAAACTCAAACTCCTCTGGTTCTCGATTCACCTACTCTGGGCAAGAGACTCTGTGCATCTACCCAATCTATTCCTCTCATGATTTTATACACCACTATAAGATCACCTCTTATCTTCCTGCACTCCAAGAAATAGAGTCCCTGCCTTCTCAATGTCTCCTTGTAGCTCAGACCCTCTAATCCGGCAACATCCTCGTAAATCTTCTCTGCACGATTTCCAACTTGACAACATCTTTCCTACAACACGGTGCCCAGAACTGATCACAATACTCTAAATGTGTCCTCACCAATGAATTATACAACTGCAACATGACCTCCCAACTTCTATACTCTATACCCAAAAGCCTTTTTGACCACCTTATCTACCTGTGACTACACCTTCCAGGAACCATGCACCTGTACTCCTAGATCCCTCTGTTCTACAACACTACCCAGAGCCCAACCATTCACTGTGTAGGTCCGGCCCATGTTAGACTTCCCAAAATGCAACACCTCACATTTCTCTGTATTGAATTCCATCACCCATTCCTCAGCCCACCTGGCCAAAACGATCAAGATCCGGCTACAATTTTTGCTCGTGTCCGTGGCCCTGTAAGCTGTAGCCCCCACACAATGGACAGGGACTGTGGGTAGAGCTGCTGCTTCACAGCGCCAGACACCCGGGTTGGATCCTGATTACGGGTGCTGTCTGTACGGAGTTTGCACGTTCTCCCCGTGACCGCGTGGGTTTTCTCCGGGTGCTCCGGTTTTCTCCCACACTCCAATGACGTGCAGGTTTGTAAGTTAATTGGCTTCTGTAAATTGCAAATTGTCCCTTGTGTGTGTAAGATAGTGCTAGTGTGCGGGTGATTACAGGTCGGCACAGACCCGGTTGGCCGAAGGGCCTGTTTCTATGCTGTATCTTGAGAGTCTAAAGACGGAACATGCAAGTATAGTTCCACAAATAATCTCAGCATGAGAAAAGAAGAGACTTAACCAAATGTTCCTTGTCTGAATACTCACAGACGTTTTTCACCCTAAATTAATTCATGATGCAATGAAAAATAAATGGGTTGCATCGAATGATCATTACAGGCTCATGATACACAGGGAACAAGGCTGGGTGCTAAATATTCCAGGAGACTATAGAACACAGAGGGAATTGACAAGTAAGCAGTTTGGTCATGGGAATAATGTATGGGAGACAGAAAGTGGAAAGGAAGTCTCAGAACATCAAGAATTAACATTAACTTGTGTGGAGCTAAGGGAATGCAAAAGGTAGAAACTATTGATTAAATTGTCCATTGATTCCCAACACTTGTACTGGGGCTTTGGTAAAAATAGGGACATTAGAAGCACAAGGCACCAATCATGTGGCGTTTGTTTTGAGAGGGCAGACCTAATTAGTAAAGGATGGAATCAGAGGATGTAGGTAAAATGGAGGACAGTGAGATCAGTGTGGGGTATCCCATTATGTCAGGACACTTTGACATCAAGAAGGAGGTGGTGTTGGGGCTCTTGAAGAACATTAAGGCTGATAAATGCCCAGGGCCTGATGGGATCTATCCCAGGTTATTGAGAGAGGCAAGAGAGGAGATCGCAGAGGCCTTGATGAAGATCTTTGCGCCTTCTCTAGCCACAGGCAAGGTCCCAGAGGACTGGAGAGTAGACAATGTTGGTCCTTTGTTTAAGAAGAGATAATCCAGGAAATTATAGACCAGTGGACCTCACATTAGTGGCAGGGAAAGACTTTGGGAAGAACCTTCCGGATGGGATTTACTCCCATTTGGAAGAGAATGGATGAATTAGGGAGAGTCAGTATAGCTTTGTCCATGAGTCAAACAGCACACATCAGCCCAACTCGTCGATGCCCAGCAAGACACCTCATCTAAGATAGTCCCATTTGCTTATGTTTGGCCAATATAGAAACATAGAAACATAGAAAATAGGTGCAGGAGTAGGCCATTCGGCCCTTCGAGCCTGCACCGCCATTCAATATGATCATGGCTGATCATCCAACTCAGTATCCTGTACCTGCCTTCTCTCCATACCCCCTGATCCCTATAGCCACAAGGGCCACATCTAACTCCCTCTTAAATATATCCCTCCAAGCATTTCCTATCCATGTACCTGTCCAAGTGTCCTTTAAATGCTATTTATCTGCCTCAAATACCTCCTCTGGCAGCTCATTCCTTACACCCACCACCCTCTGTGTGAAAAGGTTACCCCTCAGATTCGTATTAATTTATCCCCTCTCACCGTAAAAAAACCTATGGTTTATGATTTCCCTATCCTGGGTAGAGGTGTCTGTGCATTCATTCTATCTATTCTGCTCATGATCATATGAATACTATATGAATTTGTATCTGTATGAATACCCCTCAGCCACCTGCTAACCCTCTCCCTGTAGCTCAGCCCCTCAAGTCCTGACAACTTACCCATAAATCCTCTCTGTACTTGTTGGCGTACAAACTTGATCAAGCATGTTTTGAGGAGATAATCTAGGGTAGTAGATGTTGTCCAAATGGATCTTATTAATGAATTTGGTAGTCTGACCCAGAGCATTAAGATGCATGAATACACCATATAATGAGTTTGGAAGTCGCGTTACAGCTTTATAAAACTTTTGTTAGGCTGCATATGAGGTATTTTGTGCAGTTCTGCTCGCCCCATCACAGGAAGGAAGTGGGGGCTTTGGAGACGCAGCAGAAAAGGTTTATCAGAATGCTGCCTGGATTAGGGGACATTGGCTTTAAGGAGAGACTTATTTAACTTCAAGTAGCCCCTGCTTTCTCTCTCCATCCCCTACCCCTTCCCAGATCTCCAACTAGTCATACTGTCACCACCTACATTCTATCTTTGTCCTCCCCCCCACCCTGACATCAGTCTGAAGAAAGGTCTTGACCCGAAACATCGCCAATTCCTTCTCTCCATAGATGCTGCCGCACCCGCTGAGTTACTCCAGCATTTTGTGTCTACTTTGGATAGACTTATATTGTTATCTCTGGAATTGGAGATTGAGGGATAACTGATAGAAATGTATAAAATGATAAGATACCCAGATGGGATAGAAAGGCAGAACCATTTTCCCACAGGTGAGAGGGCAACGCTGGATCTAGTATTGGGAAATTGGGAAGGGCAAGTTAATGAAGTGTGTGTGGAGGAGCCTTTTGGGACCAGTGACCACAGTTTAATTAGGTTTAAGATAGTTATGGATCTGGACGGAGAGGGTCCACGTGTTAAAATGCTCAACTGGAGTAAGGCCAAATTTGAGGGTATGAGAGAAGGTCTGGCTCAAGTTGACTGGAGCAGGTTATTCGAGTGGAAAGGAACATTGGCCAAGTGGGATGTTTTTAAAAGTGTACTGAAGAAAGCTCAGGATGTGTACGTCTCCGTTAGAGTGAAGGGCAAAGCAGGCAAAAGTAAGGAAGCTTGGTTGACGAGGGAAATTGAGACGTTAGTCAAACACGAAGGATGCATAGGACAGGTTTAGGCAGCTAGGATCAAGTGCATCCCTGGAGGAGTTTTGGGAACTAAGGAGTAAACTAAAAAAAGGAAATCAGAAGAGTAAAAAGGGGCAAGGAGATGGCTCTGGTAGCATTAAGGACAATCCCAAAAGATCTTATAAATACATAGAGGGGAAAAGGGTAACTAGAGAGAGAGTGGGACTTCTCAGGAATCAAAGCGGTCACCTCTGTGTGGAGCCACAGGAGATGGGCAAGGTCCTAAATGAGTATTTCTCCTCTATATTTACCGAGGAGAAAGACAGTAGGACAGAGGAAATTGGAACAGTCACTAGAAGTGTCTTGAGAGAAGTCAGGGTTACCATCAAAGAAGTACTGAAGGTACTGTCGTGTTTGAAGGTAGACAAATCTCCAGGGCCTGATCTGATATATTTGAGGACATTGCGGGAAACTGGAGAGGAAATTGCGGGAGCCCTGGTTGAAATTTACGAGTCGTCCGTAAATACAGGAGAGGTGCTGGAAGACTGGAGGGTGGCAAATGTTGTATCTCGTTTCAAGAAGGGCTGCAGGGAAAATGCTGGGAACTATAGGCCGGTGAGCTTAACATCAGTAGTTGTTAAGTTACTGGCGAGTATTCTTAGGGATAGGATATACAGGCATTTGTATGGGCAAGGGCTGATTAGGGATAGTCAGCATGGTTTGTACGTGGGAGGCCGTGTCACAAATCTGATTGATTTTTTTGAAGATGTGACCAAAACGGTTGAGGGCAGAGTTGTAGATGTCGTGTACATGGACTTTAGTAACACTATTCTACACACTGGGGACAATTTCACAATTATACCAAGCAACGTAACCTACAAACCTGCACGTCTTTGGAGTGTGGGAGGAAACCAGAGATCCCGGAGTAAACCCACACAGGTCACAGGGAGAACGTACACACTCCGTACAGACAGCACCAGCAGTCAGGATCGAGCCAAGATCTCCGGCGCCGTGAGGCAGCAACTCTATTGTTGCACCACCGTCTCGCTCTTTGGGAATGCAAATCCTTAGTGTTGCGATTGTCTGCTGCCAAAGCCTTTGCTAGGTCCAGTGTCTCAGCTGTTTCTCGACATCACTTGGTGTGAAGTGAATGGGCTGAAGACTGATGTCTCTGATCTGCAGATCTCAGGAAATCTGATCCGTAAATTGTGAGATTGCTTCACTTTGTTTACTGGATGCTGTTGTGCTGTTTGGCAGCATTTTGTCCTGGATTGTAACTTTATGTAAACCTCACTTACAGTATCCTCCCCTAGCATTCATCAAAGGACCAGTGTTGCTCCATGGATTGTTTTTTTCTGGCGGGATAAGGGATGTGAGGTTACAGTTTGTGGTGGTCATTGTGCTGATCCTGGTCCATTTTCACAGGGCCTGTGTTTCCCAGCACCATTCCTTACCTTGGTTCTCTAGTACAATCTCTCTCAGCCCGTGACCTGTGAGGACATTGTGAGCGAGGACGCTCTGTCCCATAAGGAATATAGACAATAGGTGCAGGAGTAGGCCATTCGGCCCTTCGAGCCAGTACTGCCATTCAATGTGACCACGGCTGATTATCCCCAATCAGTACCCCGTTCCTGCCTTCTCCCCATATCCCATGACTCCGCTATTTTTAAGAGCCCTATCTAGCTCTCTCTTGAAAGCATCCAGAGAACCCGCCTCCACTGCCCTCTGAGGCAGAGAATTCCATAGGCTTGCCACACTCTGTGAGAAAAAGTGTTTCCTCGTCTCTAAATGGCTTACTCCTTATTCTTAAACTGTGGCCCCTGGTTCTGGACTCCCCCAACATCGGGAACATGTTTCCTGCCTCTAGCGTGTCAAAACCCTGAACAATCTTATATGTTTCAATGAGATACCCTCTCATCCTTCTAAACTCCAGAGTGTACAAGCCCAGCCGCTCCATTCTCTGAGCATATGACAGTCCCGTCATCCCGGGAATTAACCTTGCAAGCCTACGCTGCACTCCCTCAATAGCAAATATGTCCTTCCTCAAATTAGGGGACCAAAACTGTACACAATACTCCAGGTGTGGTATCACTAGGTCTCTGTACAACTGCAGAAGGACCTCTTTGCTCCTAGATTCGATTCCTCAGTGCAGGAAGGAACTGCAGGCGCTTGTTTACATCGAAGATAGGCACAAAATGCTGGAGTTACTCAACGAGTCAGGCAGCATCTCTGGATAAAAGTAATAGGTGATGTTTCGAGTTGAGACCCTTCTTCAGACTGAGTCAGGGGAGAGGGAGATCAGAGGCATGTAAAGGTGCAGAACAAATCACAATCTGTTCCGATGACTCAAGAGATGTGAAGCCCACAATGGCCTGGGCTTCTGATTGATGGGAAGTGAAAAGAACTTTGGTAAATGCAGGCATCATCGTGAGAGGTGTTTGTCTGTACAGAGTGCATTGCCACTGTCCAGACAAACGTCACGTAGATTGTCCCATTGATTCAACCTTCAACCCACCATGTTTGCATTGAACACATACCAAGTTAAATCATTTCCTCTGCCTACACTTGATTCATTTCCCCTGGCAGCAGGTTCCAGGCACCCACTGTAAAGGTATTGCCCCACATATCTCCTTTAAACTTTGACCCTCTAATGTTCATGCAACGGCTTCTAGTCTTTGTCATTTCCAACCTGGTCTAAATATCTATCCTATCTATGCCTCTCATATGATTACCTACTTCTATCAGGCTACCCCTCAGCCACAATGTCTGACAATACAGTGGAGAGTATCATAGAGAGCAAAGATGGTTATGATACAAGTACAGCATGGTCTTGATCAGTTGAGCAAGTGAGCTGAGGGATGTTTATTGGAGTTTAATGCAGATAAATGTGAGATGTTGTATTTTGGGAAACCAAACCAGGGCAGAACAGAGCAGAGGGATTTAGGAATGTAGGAACATAGTTCCTTGAATGTGGCATCACAGGTGATAACCGGAGAACATAGGTTTAAAGTGAGGGGGGAAGATTTAATAAGAATCTAAGGAATAAGAGTGCTAGATTTATGGAACAAGCTGCCATAGGAGGTAGTTGAGACAGGGACTATCACAACATTTAAGAAACATTTAGACAGGTACATGGATGAGACAGGTTTGGAGGGATATGGGCCAAACGCAGGCAGGTAGTGTAGTGTACATGGGGCATGTTTGTTAGTGTGGGCAAGTTGGGCTGAAGGGCCTGTTTCCATGCTATAAGACTCTATGACTCTAGCTGCTAGAGCTGCTGTCTCACTGGGTCAGAGACCCTGGTTTGTTCCTGTCTTCCGGGTGCTCCGGTTTCCTCCCATGTCCAAGAGATGTGAAGGTTTGTAAATTAATTGGTCCTCTGTAAAATTAAATTGTCCCTAAAGTGTAGCAAGTGGAATTAACAGAAATTTGATCGATGTTCTGCATGGACTCAGTGGGCCGAAGGGCCTGTTGCCTTGCTGTGCCTCTAAACTAAATGCAATCTAATTGAGGAAGCGGAGTCAGGGGATATGGGGAGAAAGCAGGAACTGGCTACTGTTTGTGGATGATCAGCCATGATCACATTGAATAGCGGTGCTGGCTCGAAGGGCCGAATGGCCTACTCCTGCACCTATTGTCTAAGATGTGTGTAAAGATGATAACAATCAAGCGGGGGAAGGGGGTGGATGAAGGGGTAGGTGTGTAAGGATGAGGGTTGTTGGGGGTGAGGAGGTGGGTGTGTGGTTGGGGAGGGGGAGGGAGAGACTGTTTGAGGGGGAGGGTTGGGGTGGGGGTGGGGGTGAGGATGGGGAGGGTAGGGGGCTGCAGTTTGGAGGCAGGGAGCTGGGCACCGAGGGACCGGGGTGGGGGGGATGTGAAGGGCCGAAGCCCGGGTACATGAACACCCGTGCCTGGCTTAAAGCGGGGAGTTGAACGGGCCGAGAGGGGTCGGTGCCGCGACCGGGGGGCGGCGATGGGCGGGAGCGGGAGCGCGCACAGGCGGGGGCGGGAGCGCGCACAGGCGGGGGCGCGGGCGAAGCGGCAGCGATTAAGCGGCTGCGGAGTCGCACAGATCCAGGGAGTGGCGGCGGGAGCGGGAGCGGGATGTTAGCGGAAGGTTAGCGGGATGCCGCAGGGTTCTGGCGTTCACGGTGCGGCGGACGGCGGGTCCGGAGGGTCCGGAGCTGGTCTGGGGGCCGGGTAGAGACGCGGGGCCGGGTAGAGAGGCGGCGGGGAGGGAGGGGGGCGGGGAGATTGGAGGGGAGGGGGGTAGAGTGGAGGGGAGGGGAGGGGGGGGTTACCGGACACCGGGAGGAGCCGCCACCGCTCCCCGGCCGCAGGAGCCGGTCGATCAGCGACGTTTCCGCGCCGCCTGTCGATGCCGGTGCGCGTGGCCGAGGCGCGTCCCCGGGGCGGCGGGAGCGCGCAATCCCAGCTCCTGCGGCATCGCCGGGCCCCGGGTCCCGTGAACGCGCACTGCTCCCGGCCGCGCGCGCCCCCGCCGATCCCTTTAACGTTTCGTGAACGCGCGGCGCCCGACGTCAGCGGGACCCGGCTGGGCGCGGGCACGAGCGAGGGCGCGGGCACGCGCGGCTGCTCCCTGTAAACAGTCTCTGCCGTTGCAGGATTCCGCAGACGAGCGGAGCGGCCGCAAACCCGCGGGGCCGGCGTCCAGGAGCCGCTAAAGTGACCACAGGGACCGGACCCGGACCCGCTCGGCCCGGCAGCGCAGCGCAGCACAGGGCGCCGCCGCCACCAACCCGCCGGCCAGCATGATGCCCAGCTTCCTGACCGAGGGCCGCCCGCTCAGCGCCGTCTCCTCCGTCGTCAACAGATTCGGCCTCTTCGACTCCAAAGCTGAGCCCGAGGCGACGGCGGCCCGGAGCCAGGGAGAGACGCCCGGGGCAGCGGCTGGTGGGCGGCCGGAGGGCAGTCCGGCCCCGGCCGCAGCCCCGCGGACAGCACCATCGGCCGCTTCAGCCTCGGGTTCACGGACAGCGACTCCAGCCGCTTCAGCACCAGGGACAGCGACTAGGGCGGCTCCCGGCCCGCGGGCAGCGACACCGGCCACTCCAGCACCGCGGACAGCGACTCCAGCACCGCGGACAGCGACTCCAGCACCGCGGACAGCGACTCCAGCACCGCGGACAGCGACTCCAGCACCGCGGACAGCGACTCCAGCACCAGGGACAGCGCCGCCACCGAAGGGGAACCTATGCCCGGTCTGCACCAGCACCGAGCTGCGGTTGCAAGAGCCAGGCAGCTACGGCCGATGCACCGCGTGCCAGCGCCTGGTCTGCATTCAGTGCGGTTTCAACCCCAACCCGCATATCACCCAGGTGAGAGCGCCTGGCCGGGCAAGGAGAGGGGCGAGGTGCGTGGGGCTGGGGTTAGGGCTCGATACTGGATGTGGGGAGGAGCGGGCTAGGTCGGGCTGGGAGCTGGGGTTGGGATAGTGTAGGAAGGGCGATCGGTGTGTGTGGGGCGGGGAGGTCGTGGGTCTGTTCTGAGCTGGGGTGCGGTGATCCCAGGCCCAGCTCAGAGTGATCCGTCTGTGGACCCGCTGCCCGCCTGGCCCCGGGAGTGAGCTGATTCTGCTGAGATTCCGGGCGGGGGGAGCTCGGGGGAGGGGGAAGGGGTGGGAGGCTGTGAGATGGGTTGTGATAGCCGCTAGTGAGCGACGGCTCTGTTAACAGACGCGGTCGTGCGATCACAGCGGGCCCGGCATCCCTCTGTCTGCTTGTTCAGCCCCGCTGTGAGTGAGCAGATTCAACGGTGTTGTACAGATACGAGATGGTATTTATGGCCGTTTGCCTGCTTGGTCCATCCTCCGGCTGCAGTGCAACAGCCGACCTGTTCAAGCTGACCGTGACGAGCTGGGCTGAGGATGATGTACGGGATTGAACGGACACGGGTTGGGTCAGGATAAGGGTCAGGGCCAGACCGAGTCCAGTGTCTCCGGACAAACCCCCGCCACGGATCAGGTGGTTTCCTATCTGTGACCACCCCCCAGTTCTGCAGAAATTAACACAAGGATTGCTGGAAATTGGCAGGAGGTCATGTGACATCAGCGGAGAGAAGAGATCTTATCTTCAGATCAGGGATCTGAATTGTTCTGCTAGTCTTCGGGTTAACGCGGGTTCTGCCTCCACAGATGCCCCCCGACCTGTCGAGTTTATCCTGCATTCTCTTTCTCACTCTTTTCATAACCAAACCTTGACAATAGTTACTGATAACTTATTGTATCTGTAAATCTCCACAGCATTGCATTTGGAAACAGGAATTAATTCATGGCCATTTAGGATAGAATGCTTGCTAGTTTATTCCTCATTATATCTTTAACTCAAGCCACTTTAATCTGGTGAGTGTCCAGGGTTAGGGTTAGGCTGTTGAACATTTCCAATTCACTAACAGAAAGGTTAGTTACATAAACACAGAACATATTGGAAATGCTCAGCTGATCAGGCACCATCCAGGGAGGGAGATACAGAGATCATGATCTTCAACGTGACACATACAACAAGTTGGGAAGAGGGTGGGGTGGAGGCTAAGAGAGATTGAATGACACAAGTGGCGTTGGTGCAGTTGAGAGGCGGTGAAGGTTTGTTCATTGGCATGGGGAAGTGGAAATGGAACATGATGGATGAGAACAGAAGGATAAACACTGAGCTGGAAGTGTGAAATCAAACACACTGCAGATCCTGCAAACCAGAACTTGAGCAATGCTGGGAATACTGAATTACATTCCATGTTGTTGATCCTTCATCAGACCTCGGGCACAATCACAAATGGCTGAGTTCTGGCAGTAAGGTGCCAGATCAGAGGGTGTGCTGGAGTGGAAGTGACACAGAGAATAAGAGGACAGCTGGGAGCTCAGGGTGGTCTCCTGGACCCAACCTGCATTTAGATTCCCCCCTGCAGAGAGGCTGTATTGTGAGCACAAAGTGGAATTAATGTAAATGAGTCACTACCTCACCTAGTTGGAGCATTTGTATCACTGGACATTGGGAAAGGGTGCTGCAAAGACCGGTTGTTATGTGTCCAGTACATTACATGGGAGGGTGCAGTGAGTGTCAGTGGTGACAGGAGAGTGAACCAGCCAGGGCTGGGGGCAATGGTCCCCTCGGCATGATGGATGAGAGAATACATTGTTTAGTGGTCACACTACAATGAAGATGGTGGAAACCATGAAGACTCCTGTAACTAATGGTGTGCCTCAGGGGTCAGTGCTGGACCCATTGCTGTTTGTCATCTATATCAATAATTTGGATGAGGACATGCATGGCATGATTCATCAATCTGAAGAAGGGTCTCGACCCGAAACTTTGCCTATTCCTTTGCTCCATAGATTCTACTCACCCGCTGAGTTTCTCCAGCATTTTTATCTGCCTTTGCATGGCATGATTAGCAAGTTTGCAGATGACACAAAAATGGGTGGCATTATAGATAGTGAGTGAAGACGGTTGTGAAAAATTTCAGCAGAGTTTTGATCGATTGGCTAGGTGGGCTAGTGTTGTATTTTTGGAAATCAGGATTAGGGTTAGGACATTCACAGTGAATGGTAGGGATCTGGGGAGTGTTGTAAAGCAAAGGTATCTAGGAATGCAGGTACATAGCACCTTGAAAGTGGCATCACAGGTAGATAGGCCAGTCAAAAAGGATTTCAGCACATTAGCCTTCATCAGTCAGACTATTGAGCATAGAGGTTGGGAGGTCATGTTACAGTTATATAAGACATTTGTGTGGCCACATTTAGAGTATTGCATTCTCTACAGGGCACAATGTTATAGGAAAGATGTTGTCAAGTTGGAAAGGGTGCAGACAAGGTTCATAGGGATGTTACCAGGACCCGTGGTCCTGAGCTACAGGGAGAGATTGAGCAGGCTAGGACTCTATTCCATGGAGGGCAGGAGGATGAGGGGAGATCTTATAGAGATGTATAAAATCATGAGTGGAATAGATCGAGTAAACACACAGCAGCTCTTGTCCAGAGTAGGGGAATCGAGAACCAGAAGACATAGGTTTAAGGTGAAGAGGGAAAGATTTAATGGGAATCTGAGGGGTAACTTTTTAACACAAAGGGTGGTGGGTGTATGGAACGATCTGCCAGAGGAAGTAGTTGAGGCAGGTACCATTGCAATGTTTAAGAAACATTTAGACAGGTACATAGATAGGTTAGGTTTAAAGGGATAAGGGCCAAACGCACGCAGGCGGAACAAGTTTAAATGGGACATGTTGGACCAAAGGCCTGTTTTCATGCCTGATGAACATGGAGGTTGATGGAGCAGAAGGTGAGGACAAGCAGACCAGGTCTATGTCCTGAACAGGGGACCAGGTCTATGTCCTGAACAGGGGATGGAAGCATGAGAATGGAGGAGGCAACTACAGAGGTTGGAATCTGGAGGAACAACAATCTGCTGGATCAAGCAACATCTGTGGGTAGATGGGATTGGTTAATGGTTGAAACACTGCAAGAGGACCGAGAATAGAGACAACAGTGTAAAGAGGAGAGGGGGAGAGGTGATTGATGGAAGGGTGATAGGCAGATAGGGTTGGGTACGGGAGGGGGAGGTTTGGAGGCAAAGGCAGGTGGAACCAGGGCAGGGGAGTATGAAGATGCAGAGAGCTGTTGGTTGGAGATAAGGAGGATCACAAAAGCTGCCAATGCTTGAGTCTGACCAGTCATGAAGCTGATAATAGAAATGTTCAGGGGGAGGTTGAGGGCAGGTGGAACCAGATCCAGGTGGGAGTGGAGGGATAAGACTGGAGGTGATGTAGGTGGATAGAACCAGGAATAGGAGGGTGATAAAAATGGTGGAGGCAGGAGAGGCAATGGGGAAAGGAACAAGAAGGGTGGAAAGGGGAAGATGGGGAAGGTGGTAGTTTGTGGACCAATTACAGTTTGTAAGATGCAATATAAATCATTGGGCTAATGTTCCAGCAAAACTGCAAGTATGGAGACACTAGAGAGTGCAGATGCTGGAATTTTGGCCCAAAAGTACTGGAGGAACTCAACGTGACAGACTGAAGAAGGATCTCAACCTAAAACGTTGTCTGTCTATTTGCCTCCAGATGCTACCTGACCCATTGCATTCCTCTAGCACCTTGTTCTTTGTACCACAGGAAGTATGAAGATTCCTATAACTGGGCAATTCCTGATTGGAAGCTGTGTTGTTAGAAACTTAAATATATAACAATCAAATGTTACTTTTATTTACATTTTATCTTTCATTCAAATCTTTAATTTTCTCTATTTAATTTTTGATGCCAGATTTTACTGGTCAATATTATGATTGTTCTTGACACTGACACTAATTATTTATTCTTCAATCTGATTAATTAGTCATGAAGTCAAAGAGCAGGGAAATATCCAATGCAGCTCAATTCAGCCATGCTGACCAAGATGGCCATTCATCCGTGTTTGATCCATATCCCTCTAAACCTTTCCTATCCATGTACCGTCCAAGTGTCTTTTAAATGCTATTATAGTACCTGCCTCAACTACCTCCTCTGGCAGTTCGATCCATACACCCACCACCATCTGAGTGAAAAAGTTGCCTCTCAAGTTCCTGTTAAATCTTGCCCCTTTCACCTGAAACCTATGTCATCTGTTTATTGATTCCGCTAACCTGGGTAAAACACTCTGTACATTCACCCTATCTATTTTGTACACCTCTATAAAAGCACCCCTCATCCCCCTGTGCTCCAAGGAATAAAGTCCCATCCTGCCCAATCTCTCCCTGCTGCTCAAGCCCTCAATTCCTGGCAACCTTCTCTGTCCTCTTCCCAGCTAAATGACATCCTTCCTGTAGCACAGTGACCAAAACTGAACACAATACTCCAAATGTGGCCTTGCCAACATCTTGAACATGTACCTCCCCACCCCACTCTCCATCTGAATTAAGGGTCATGACAAAAAACATCACCTATCCATTCTCTCCAGAGATGCTGCCTGATGCGTTGAGTAACTCCAGCACCTTGGTATCTTTGGTATAAACCAGCATCCGCAGTTCTTTATTTTATCTTGTAACATAATGTACCAACTTCTAAACCTAGTGCTCTGAATGGTGAAGACCAATCTGCCAAACACTTCCTCTATTTTTAGAGATTGTTGGACGTATTTAACAATTGCCTCTAATGTCCATTTGAAGCAATTTACTTCGACAACAAAAGGATCGAATCATCTCACCTGCCGTGTAATTTGTCTTCTGCTGACATTTCCATCTCTGTTTTTTTGTTTGCAAGTTGGTGCAGTATGTACATAAACATTTTAACAGAATTCCGTGGGATCTTAAGAATTGTAGACAGTGAGAGACATTTCCTGCGTTTAGATTACAATCGCTGTGAGGCCCCTGCACAGTCCACCACCAGACTAACCAGGAAATATCAAGCATAGAACAGTACAGCACAGGAACAGGCCCTTCGGCCCACAGTGTTTGTGCCAGACATACCAAATAAATCAATGTCTCCTTGTTTTCACTGGGCCTAATTCCTAAAACGACCCAATCCTAACACTAAAGCCACACCCTCAAAACACAGCCCAACAAAACAATCACCCTAACAAGCTTTAAGGTGGGAGGGGCAAAGTATGAAGGAGATACATGGGGCAACTCAGAGGGTGGTGAGTGCCTGGAACACGTTGCCAGGGGTGGTGGTGGAGGCAGATATGACAGTGGTATTTAAGAGACTCTTGGATTGGCACATGGATTTGGAGGGACATGGATTATTTTCAAGTGATGGTCTTGGCACAGATGTGTTCGGCAGAAGACCCGTTCCTGTGCTGTACTGTTTTATGTTCAACAACACACACTACCCACCCCAACAAGATGATCACCCTCATCTTCCTAAGAGTTACAAGGGAATGCCGATGTACACTGGCCTTCCCAATGCTGCCTCCATTCAGTGAGAGTTAACATTACGGTTCAGAATAATACTGACCGCATACTTGTACTTTTCTCAGAATTAGATTGTTATTATTATGTTGAATTGGTCATTTTTTACCAAAACCACAGTCCAATTCCATCATAATCTTTTTCTTGATGTATGCCGTTCATTAGGCACACACATCTGCTCTGTACACGTCTAGTTTCCCCATTGGGTTCCCCGACTCCTACAGGGATGATGACAGAATTATCAAGAGGCCAGACTTGGAAGTACTGTACGTCTCTCTGTGGTAACTATTAAAATATGAAGATGTGACTTTTAATTTCATCCCATTGAGAGTTGGTAGATGACGTGACATTCCTCACGGCAATGAAAACAACTCAACAACTGGAATGACATGCGTGATGTGTCTACTTTCATTTCTCTGTATCACATCTCACTTTGAATACATCTGTCAGATTACTGAGTGTATAATCTGACGGGTTGGACTGTCGCTAACAACGATCTATTCTACCGTTTCCTTCAACTTCATCCCCATTGATCTCTCATTTTCACACCTTACCCTTCCATATCTCTGTCTCCTTCTCTCCTGACTCTCAGTCTGAAGAAGAGTCTTGACCCAAAACATCACCCATTCCTTCTCTCCAGAGATGCTGCCTGTTCCGCTGAGTTACTCCAGCATTTTGTGTCTATCGAGATTGTAACGTTACTAGGATGTTGCTAATTCTGGTGAACGATGAGAAAACCTGTGATTCATTGTGGTGAAACATCCCATGATCAGATGTGAATTTCTGCCTCTGTCCCCCCATGTTCCTCAAAGAACTTGATCTTATAAAGGTGTACAAAATCATGAGGGCAATAGATAGGGTGAACGCACTTTCCTTGTAACAGGGTAGGGTATTTAAGAACCAGAGAGCAGTGTCAGGGTTTATGAGGCAAAGGCAGGAGAAAGGGGGGTTGGGAGGGAGAGATAGATCAGTCATGATTGAATGGTGAGTAGACTTGATGGGCCAAATGGCCTAATTCTGCTCTTAGAACTTATGACAAAGGTTTAAGATGAGGGCAGAATGTTTTAATAGGATCCCAAGGGGCAATTGTCTCACACAGAGGGTGGTGGGCGCATGGAACAAGCTGCCAGAGGAGGTAGTTGGCAGGTACTGTAAAAACATTTAAAAGACATTTGAACAGGTATATGGGATAGGAAATGTGTGGAGGGCTATTGGTCAAACATGGGTGGGAGGGACTAGTGTAGATGGGCACGTTGGTCATTGTGGATATAGGGCGGGCTGAAGGTTGTAGGGTGCTTTGTCACCCCAACCCATTCTGCTCCCGGCAGCACGGGAAAGCGATCATATCCAAGTGATGACATTATTTTTCATACTAGCCTTCTTGAAACCGTGTGTTTGCAAACTCTTGTCAGCAGAACAGTGGTGATCAGGGGTTAGTGAATGCACATCTGGTTACAGCTGTTTAGGCCTTTCAGCACAATTGCTGTCATTAATAACTATTCATCTCTCTCCTATAATCAGTTCATTATCTAATTAGCTACTTGCTTTGTCCAAAGAGATTTCACTTCAGCTGGAGTACTCTGTGGAGGCGATTATATTAAAGTCAAAACAAGTTTCAGCTTAAAACAATTGCAGCCTTTAATATTCAACCCATTCTTTCTCGTGTGTTTTCCAAATGTGCTTAGGATTCAGGAACGACATTAGAATGGCAAGTTGGACTGAAGAGCCTGTTTCCACGCTGCATGATATCTTTATTTCTGACCACCAGTGTTAGTTGGAGAGTTATAATATCTGGGACAAAATGACTATTGCTACGGAATCCCAGGAGATCTCTGGGGCTGGGATTCTGGCATTGCTGTTCGCACCAGTGCAGACACCCACTGATTGCACGTTGCAGTCCAGCGCTGTTGCACAATATTCTTGGCCTTGCAGCAGTGGGAAGGTTCCACTCTCTAGTTCAGGCAGATGTGGATCACCAGCATGCGTTCCCGACAGTGGAGACCATGCTCCCTGGAAGCACGATGGCCCCGATCAATGAGATCCATCGGGCAGACACTTTCCACAGCTGGTCTTCCCCAGAGGTACAGGTCCCATGGTGCAAGGACTGCTCCTTTCCTGGTCCCACCTCCCCACTCCAACCTCTGCCTCCCATCCCATGCCATCCCCACCTCCCCACCATCCTCCGCCCAGCCACCACCGTCTCCCCCCCCCCCCTCCCCCCTCCCCCCCCCCCCCTCCCCCCTCCCCCCCCCCTCGTGTATCTGCGTGCAGCTCTCATTCAGTGAATGCAGAACCATCCTCACTCTGTCCGGGCAGTCACGGTGGCGCAGCGGTAGAGTCGGGTTCGATCCCGACTACAGGTGCTGTCTGTATAAAGTTAGTGTGTTCTCCCCGTGAGCTGCGTGGGTTTTCTTAGAGATTCCAAAGACGTACAGGTTTGTATGTTAATTGGCTTGGTAAATGTAGAAATTGTCCCGTGGGTGTAGGATAGTATTACTGTGCGGGGATTGCTGGTCGGCGAGGATCCGGTGGGCCGAAGGGCCTGCTTCAGCGCTGTATCTCTAAACTAAACACAGGGGCCATTGTGGGGAGTCTGCCTTTGGGCAATGTTCTGTTCAATCTGGTGTTGAGCTTCATCCAGTCAGGAGCTATGCTGCCCCCATTTTAGAGCATGTTTTACTGTGGAAACCATCCTGATAATGCTGCTCAGATATTTGTGATTTTATGAATTCTATTTTTGGCATTTATTTAACATTTCTATTCTGCTGATTTCTGGGCAACCGATTGTTATTGGCTGGTAAATCACAGCTAGATATATATATATATTTCTGGCTCTGCCAATAATCTTGGAAATTTTAGGGAAACAGGTTTTTTCACAACTCTAATTTGAACAATTTCATTAAAATTGGAATGTGCTTGCTTTATTTTCTTTGGCAATCTGTAATAACAGGGCCGTGGCCACTACAGATGTAGCAAGACAAAGACCAACCCGCAAACAACTGCAGATGCTCAGTGAACGTGGAGAGAACTCAATGCTGCAGTTGTAACTTGATCTGTTTGTGTGTTAATGAGCTCAGTCAATCTGCCCAAATATCACAGCAGAGAAACTAAACCTTGTTGAACCAACTTCTCACTCCTTTCTTTCCCCAACCCTCACCTCTTCCCCTTCCTCCCTCTCCCCCACCCCTCCTGTCCCCTCCCCACGCCCTCACCCCTCTGCCCCCCTCCACCTCCTTCCCTCTACCACCTCGCTGTGTCCCCCTGTCCTCCTCTCCTCCTCACCCCCTCCAACCCACCCCCCCCCCCCCCCTTCCTCATGAGGTCAGTTGTTGAAATGGTGGATTTGGTTTTTCTCTACGGTTTTGATTGGGAGAAATCCTGGTAAAAGATGCACTGCCTCAGACACACTAATCTGGTCGCTGTTATCTGGATTTGCTGTGGATTAAGTTTTAGGCTCCTGGCTTTCAATAGAGAACCTCAATTATAGAGAGAATATTTAGAATCTGCAGCCCTCCATAAACCTCAGTCTGTCCACCTGTGCGATGCTCCCTGACCCACCTGGCCGACCCACCTGGCCGACCAACCTCATCGAGCTTCTGAGTACTGACCCCGTTATAGAAACATAGAAACATAGAAATTAGGTGCAGGAGTAGGCCATTCGGCCCTTCGAGCCTGCACCGCCATTCAATATGATCATGGCTGATCATCCAACTCAGTATCCCGTACCTGCCTTCCCTCCATACCCTCTGATCCCCTTAGCCACAAGGGCTATAGCCACGCCTTGAGTCAACCTTTGACGGTGTAGCCAGGATGTTGTATTAAGGTTTATGTCAATTCAAGCTGCACTATCTTTTCAATTTTCATGACATAATCTTTATTGATTAGCTGTGTAGAAAGGAACTGCAGAGGGTGGCTTACACCAAAAATATTGATATTGAATCTATATTGATTAGCTTTCAGGTTCCATCTATTTGAGGTGACTAAGTTTAATGTTGGATTATTTTAAGGCCGCAGAGTTTCACTGCATGTTAACAGAGTCCTGTGGGAATATTTCTGTAGGGTAACACACAGGAGATTGCTGAACTGTAGTGAATCTCTGTAGCAGATTCTCACAGGGAACTCACACACACTGAGGTTCAGAACCTTCAAAGAGCCATTGCTCAGGGCAGTTAAGGGAGATTTGGGATGATTTGAAGCTACAATCATCTGCACTCTGGATACGGCAGTGAATGTTGTGTCACCAGCTCTACCTCTGACTTCATGGTGTCTGTCTCTGGTGTAGAAACAGCTGCTAAAGCTCAGACTGGCTAGCTCACAATCACTGACTCGTTAGCTCACAAACACTGACTCGTTAGCTCACAATCACTGACTCGTCAGCTCACAATCACCGACTCGTTAGCTCACAATCGTTGACTCGTTAGCTCACAATCACCGACTCGTTAGCTCACAAACACTGACTCGTTGGCTCACAAACGCTGACTGGTTAGCTCACAAACACTGACTCGTTGGCTCACAAACGCTGACTCGTTAGCTCACAAACACTGACTCGTTAGCTCACAAACACTGACTGGTTAGCTCACAAACGCTGACTGGTTAGCTCACAACAAAAGCTTTTCACTGCACTTCGCTACACAGGACAATAAACTAAACCAATTAACTAACCGACCAACCCTGAAGGAGGAATTATCTTTCTCTGCTAAACTATATACCTCCTGGTATTTGTGTCATTGGTCAGCATTTTCTATGCAATGCAACCAGTTGAAGCCAAATCCTGTCTCCTATCTTATTCCAAGTTTAGAATGACAACATATAGACACAAATATATCACGAGTCAACACCAACATAGTCAAATGGGTCAACAGCAAATAGATGCCCATTCCTTCTGTTCGAGATGCTGCCTGTCCTGCTGAGTTACTCAAGCATTTTGTGTCTATCTTCAGTGTAAACCAACATCTGCAGTTCCTTCCAACACACTTAGAATTACAACATCCTTACAAAAACATTCAGTATAGAGCAATAAGAGCAGGTGGTGTGCGTGTGATGTAACCAGTAAATAAAGATGATTAGCAGGTGTTTGCTAAAAGCTGCAATTTGATGCCTTAGTTTAAATAGCTGGTTAACTGTTAATCCATCTGATGAGCTGCAGGTTGGGTGGTGAACAGATTGTGTGAGGTGATTCATGATGTACTTTATCCACAGGTCAAGGAATGGCTGTGCCTGAACTGTCAGATGCAGCGAGCTCTGGGCACGGCCTCAGCCCCAACCCCTGGCACCAAGCCGGGCACTCCTGCCTCTGTCCCACAGGTCATCAAACAAGGACAAGCTCAACAGAAGGACCCCACACACAGGATGGACCAGGCCAAGCCACTGTCACAAACTGGAGCCAGGAAACAGCCACTGCTCACCAAGCAGAAGTCAATAGCTGCATCTCCACCACAGAAACACAAACAGGCATCACATGGGTCTCCAGAACAACAAGCAGCCCAGAAACCCAAGCCCCTTAAACCACAGCAGGTTATTCCCACCACTGCAGCACCAGACACCTCACAGGCATCACCCGGAGTCCAGCAGAAAGGTTCCAAACAGACCAGACACATGGAACAAGCTCCAGCACAAGAGCCTGTGGAGAAACAGAAAGATTCTGATCTGAGAAAGCAGCCGCAACAGTTGAAAGCAAAAGGAGAATCTGCTCCAGGGAAAGAGGTTGTCCAGAAAGAGGAGCAGTCAAGGCAGGGGCAGAAGCCAAGTCCAGTGGTCACAGTGTCCCAGGAGAAGCAGACAGCCGCTGAACCACCCAAGCATCCTTGCCCCAAAGAAGAACAAGGGAAACCTAGTCAGAAACAAGCAGCTACAAAGCCACCATCTTCACAAATCCCTCCAGAGAGTCAAAAACCGCCAAAACCTCCAGAACAATCGAGGCGTTTCAGCCTGAACCTGGGAGGTTCTCCCCAACCTCCACCCTTCCAGCCCACCACTCCTCAGGAGAGTGTTACAGGAAAGCTCTTTGGTTTTGGGGCGTCACTGTTTAGCCAGGCATCCACCTTGATCTCTACAGCCCCTTCACCTGCAGACCAACAGAAGCCTGGGACCAAGCAGCAACCTGCACCTCCACCCCCCACGCCACAGAAAGGGTCAAAGCCCGACACCAGTAAAGGGGAAACTATGCCTCCAGCTGCGGAAAAACCAGAGCAAAAGGCAGCTGCGGCAACTCACAGCACAAAGGAGACGGGACCAACCAAGAAACCTGCAGCCACTAAACTAACGGCTGACACACCTGGCAAGGTGGCCAAGCCAGCGGAGGGCGGAGCAGGAACTCCAGCTGGCACCTCCTGCCCTCTTTGTAAAACCGCCCTGAACATTGGTTCCAAGGCTGCTCCCAACTACAACACATGCACAGAATGCAAGACTAGAGTCTGCAACCTCTGTGGATTTAACCCACGGCCACATCTGACACAGGTAGGGAATAATTACTCTTTTATCCTTATTAATTGTCAAGTTTGTAAATAAGAAAATGTGGATTGGCAGAACTTTTCATTTTGGAGCAGTTGTGTTGTGAAGAACTTTCATGTGGGTTTCAACCTACAGTCGACCTTTGGACCATTTATCCTACACAGTGTTCTGGAAGGATGCTCCACTCTATCATCTTTGGTGTTCAGCAGAGATACAGGTCCTTGCTACACACAATGGTCTCTCTCACCATGTCCTGTTTGCTGTCCAATTCACTTTTGTACATTGCATAAGCAGATGGAATTCAGGATATGATTTCACTCCCATTAAACCATGCAATTCTATCGCTTAGATAACACAAATGACTCCTTTAAGGATAGCCGCACGATAATTAAGGGAATTACTGTTGACCACAGTTCATTCCACAGATTTAACTGACTAGAGATTGCCCAGTAATATAATCTGGAATTATGCGGTGAGCATATAAAACTCATATTCCATATCCGTGACATTGTGGAGTAATTATTTTAAAGTTAGCTTTATCAGCGTGAGCGATATTGTGATTAAAGGTTTCTGAGAGAAATGTTTGCAAGTTTACAATGAAATGTGTTACTTCTGATTCATATCTTGTGTTAAACAGCGCCACATGATCACAGATCATTCAAGTATGGTTAGAAACTTGAAGCTTTGAGTCCGGGATTGATGGCAAACTCATTATCAATGTTTATTTTTGTACCTGATGATGTGTGATTTAGTCAAACCCCATCCGTAAGGAGGTGAAGCTGATTTATGCTGACGTGGGCAGCTGGAACATCACATTGCCACCATCTGTTGGGGCCTTGCATTAAAGGTTTAGCACTTTGTTTTTAAGACAAATGTCACAGTGACGATAAAATTACTTTTCAGTTCCGAGAAACTCAATTTGGCTCATTGTGCCTTAAACATCAGAGATCTGCATTAACTAAGCAAGGAACCTCTATCCTGTAGAATATCCAAGATGGTTTCAGACTTATTTATGTAATGGACTTAACCCAAGGTATGAGGTCATTTCTGGGATATTTACTTATCTAATTATCTTGTCCTCTTGATCATCCCTGACTCTATTAGTCAGTGTTGGTGGCCATCCCAACCCCCCACTGCTGCAATAGTTTCATCCTCTCCACCTTTCTCCCCCAACTCGAATATTCCCTGAAACCCTCTATCCCTTTAAAATTTAAAGTCTCTTTAACCAAGTACTTTGATTTCCAACTCCAATCTGTCTGGAGTTATTCCCATGATGTTTTTATTCGCACGAGGGCATTGTAGAAGTATTTTAAAGCAAGGATTTCAATTATATGTTGACATCATTCTGCTGGTTTATAATTCCACTAAAGGCTTTGGTATGAATCCCTGAGTCGACTGAAAACACAATTGCAGATTCAGCTGTGAACAACAACCTGTGATGGTAGAATCATTGAAAGTATTGCATCGAGCAATAAGAGATACCCGAGACATCAGAAAGTGAGGTTGTGACTGAATGCGGAGGCTGGATTATTTTGCTGTTCTGACATGTTGACATTCTTTCCGTGGTCACCTTTGAGAGGCGGAGATTGGAACACATTCACTACAGAGGAAATCAATATTTCATCAGGGTGTAACCTTTATCACACATTGATCTACAATATGAGAGATCGCCCCAGTGTTTATAACCACATTTCTATCTTGTATTTCGCGATGATTGGATATTCCTGCCTGAACATGGTTGGTTCCTACTTTTCACCTATAATTCAACAAATTACAGAGGAGACAACAGTTTGAAAAGATTCCTTGTTTTGTGGAAGGAATGATGTCTGTGGCTGCAGTGAAAGGCTGGTGGTCTCTCTTGCTGCTGTAGAGTCCAATACATCAGTGACTTGTAAACCTGTACAACATGGAAATGGGCCCTTCGGCCCACCTTATCCATGCTAACCAAGCTGGCATACTGGCCTCATCTCATACTGGCCTGGAGGGCCTGTATCCTAAACCCTTCCTTTCTATAAAACTATCTAAATCTTTTATAAAGTTGTAATTGTTTCCACTTCTAAAGCTTCATCTTACAGCTCATTCCAGAATCAGACTCTCCTCTGGTTGAAAATGTTGACTGAGGCCCCTCTTAAATCTCACCTTAAGCCTGTGCCCTCTAGTTTTAACGGAGTGTAAGAGGGTGAGGAGTGACTGCATGGAGGTTTCTAAAATCACAAGGAGCATAGATAAGGTGAATGGATTCAGCCTTTTTCCCAGCATAGGGAATCTAAAACTAGAGGGCAAAGGTTTAAGTTGAGCGGGGAGAGATTAAAAAGGATCCTGAATAGCAACTTTCTCTGGGCCTGCTCCAGAGACCCTGGAATCCCGAGGTATCTCAGCAGAACTTGTGCCTGGATTTCCAGAACTCTTTGCCGGGGTTTGTAACAGTCATAGCATCATGGGCCTTGGCAAGAACACCACTTGGTATCACTGTGCTGAGGGTAGAAGTGGGAGCAATGCCTCGGTAAGTGTGCACCAGCAGGCAGTCATTGAACTATCATCAACAATGGATTAAAAATAAATTTAAATTGGATAAAATCATTTTGGAAACTTTCCAATTGACAGTGTCCTCAGATGGCAATCAGCATCATTACTTTGTGTGAATGAGCAGCCATTTGTCTAGTGTTTTATATTAAAACTTGATACAAACATGAGATTATAATTTGTGATAATTGTAAGCAACTAGTCCGTGGCCATCATTCATCCCGTGTCTGCAGCAGCTGCAGAAACAGTCACAGACAGAGTGTCTGAGCTACCGCAGTGGTCATAAGTGGTAGGAGGAGGCCATTCAGCCCATCAAGTCTACACCATTTAATCATAGCTGCTCTCTCTCTCCCTCCTAACCCCAGTCACCTGCCTTCTACCCATAACCCCTGATACATGCACTAATCAAGCATCTATCTATCTCTGCCTTACAAATATCCACTGATGGCCTCCACAGCCGTCTGTGACCGGGAATTCCACAGATTCACCACCCTCAGAACAAAGACATTCATCCTCATCACTTTCCTAAAGGAATGTCCTTTAATTCTGAGGCTGTGCCCTCTGGTCCTAGACTCTCCCACTAGTGGAAACATCCTTACCACATCCATTCTATTCAGGCTTTTCACTGTTTGTTAAGTTTCAATGAGGTCCTCCCTCATTCTTCTAAACTCCAGTGAGTACAGGCCCAGTGCCGTCAAACGCTCATCATGTGATGGGACACTGGAGCATGTGAGCTGCCAGAGTGATCACTGATGGAGGTGTGTGTGTTATAGTGGTCACTGATGGAGGTGTGTGTGTTGTAGTGGTGGTCACTGATGGAGGTGTGTGTGTTGTAGTGGTGGTCACTGATGGAGGTGTGTGTGTTGTAGTGGTGGTCACTGATGGACATGTGTGTGTGTTGTAGTGGTCACTGATGGAGGTGTGTGTGTTGTAGTGGTCACTGATGGACATGTGTGTGTTGTAGTGGTGGTCACTGATGGACATGTGTGTGTGTTGTAGTGGTCACTGATGGAGGTGTGTGTGTTGTAGTGGTCACTGATGGACATGTGTGTGTTGTAGTGGTCACTGATGGAGGTGTGTGTGTTGTAGTGGTGGTCACTGATGGACATGTGTGTGTGTTGTAGTGGTCACTGATGGAGGTGTGTGTGTTGTAGTGGTCACTGATGGACATGTGTGTGTTGTAGTGGTCACTGATGGAGGTGTGTGTGTTGTAGTGGTCACTGATGGAGGTGTGTGTGTGTTATAGTGGTCACTGATGGAGGTGTGTGTGTTGTAGTGGTCACTGATGGAGGTGTGTGTGTTATAGTGGTCACTGATGGAGGTGTGTGTGTTGTAGTGGTCACTGATGGAGGTGTGTGTGTTATAGTGGTCACTGATGGAGGTGTGTGTGTTGTAGTGGTCACTGATGGAGATGTGTGTGTTGTAGTGGTGGTCACTGATGGACATGTGTGTGTTGTAGTGGTCACTGATGGAGGTGTGTGTGTTGTAGTGGTGGTCACTGATGGAGGTGTGTGTGTTGTAGTGGTCACTGATGGACATGTGTGTGTTGTAGTGGTCACTGATGGACATGTGTGTGTTGTGGTGGTGGTCACTGATGGACATGTGTGTGTTGTAGTGGTCACTGATGGACATGTGTGTGTTGTGGTCACTGATGGAGGTGTGTGTGTGTTATAGTGGTCACTGATGGACATGTGTGTGTTATAGTGGTCACTGATGGACATGTGTGTGTTGTGGTCACTGATGGAGGTGTGTGTGTTGTAGAGGTGGTCACTGATGGACGTCTCATGATAAACTCCAGCCTGCGTCACGGATCCTGAGGTTCCAGTGAAATGGAAACATACAATAAACTGATGTACCCACATGATTCAGGGAGGCTTCAGAAGTCCATCATGTCCCCAACAACTCTCACCAACTACTAAGGATGTTCGGTAGAAAGCATTTTATCGGGATGCATCACAGCACAGTTTGGGAAAAGCTCCATCCAAGACCCGCAAGAAATTGCAGCAAATTGTGGACGCAGCCCAGACCGTCACACAAACCAACCTCCCTTCCATCGACTCCATCTACACCTCACGCTGCCTCGGCAAGACCAGCAGCATCATCAAGGACCAGTCTCACCCCGGCCACTCCCTCTTCTCCCCTCTCCCATCGGGCAAGAGGTACAGAAGTGTGAAAAAGCACACCTCCAGATTCAGGGACAGTTTCTTCCCGGCTGTTATTAGGCAACTGAACCATCCTATCACAACCAGAGAGCGGTCCTGAACTACTATCTACCTCATTGGTGACCCTCGGACTATCTTTAGTCGGACTTTACTGGATTTTATCTTGCACTAAACATTAATCCTTTAATCCTGTATCTGTACACTGGACGGCTTGAATGTGTTGTATTTCTGCTGACTGGATAGCACCCGACAAAATGTTTCACTGTACCTCGGTACACATGACGACTCGCACCAACTACTAAAGATGTGTGGTATAGATAATGGGACATGGATCTACATTTATTCAACTCAGGAAATCCAATAAATCCTTGACAAATACAGATTGTCCTCACAATATCTCCATTAACTTTCCTAGGTTCCCCTGTCTGTCAGGAATAGGTAATTATTTTTCATTGAGCTCCTCATATTGTACATTTAAACATCAAAGGTCAGTTTACATTCCAGATATACCTGCAAATATCTTCAAAATGACAGCACCCTTGGAGTGCCGGTAGTGATCAAAGCAGCCGGTTCATGGGGTTGTGCATGAATTCAGGCATCATGTCTAAGACACCTTTGTCTTTTTTGTCAAAAAGCTGGGAGTGTTCAGATTGTGAGGCCTTCAGAATTCCTGCATTTAGTATCCTTACTGCATGAAAAGATCACAGCGGTAATGTACAGACCAATAATCGCATGTCAGGCAGGCTATTAAGGCTGAGCTGATTTACAAGGATTTACACCGACGCTTCATTGAGGATAGAAAACCCATTCAGTCCATAAACTGAGAGACCTTCCATTACTTCAGAAAACAATCTATAATCTGCTCCTTGCATAGTTAATTAAAATCCTGATCAATGATCAGCACCACAGATAATGATCACCCCTGGTTGCGAGCAGGAGATGGTCAGACACCAGTCAGACACCAGTCAGACACCAGTCAGACACCAGTCAGACACCAGTCAGACACCAGTCAGACACCAGTCAGCCACCAGTCAGAACTCTAAACAAATCCTCATCGCCCTCACGTTGCAGGGGCTGCAAGTTTTTGGCGAGAATTGGTTTTAGACCTAGAGTCATAACTACACAGAAACAGGCCCTTCAGCCCACTGGATCATAGAAACATAGAAAATAGTGCAGAAGTAGGCCATTCGTCCCTTCGAGCCAGCACCGCCATTCAATGTGATCATGGCTGATCATCCACACAGTAACCCGTGCCTGCCTTCTCGACATATCCCTTGATTCCACTGGCCCCTGGAGCTCTACCTAACTCTCTTTTAAATTCATCCATTGAATTGGCCTCCACTGTGGCAGAGAATTCCACAAATTCACAACGCTCTGGGTGAAAAATAGTTTTCTTATCTCTGTTTTAAATGGCCTCCCCTTTATTCTTGGACTGTGACTTCCCTAACATTGCGAACAATTTTCTGGCATCTTCTAAATTCCAGTGACTACAAGCCCAGTCTTTCCAATCTTTCCTTGTATGACAGTCCCGCCATCCCGGGGATTAACCTCGTGAACCTACGCTGCACTGACTCAATAGCAAGGATGTCCTTCCTCAAATTAGGAGACCAAAACTGCACACAATACTCCAGATGTGGTCTCACCAGGGCAGTGTACAACTGCAGAAGAACTTCTTCCTCCTATACTCAAATCCTCTTGTTATGAAGGTCAACATGCCATTAGCTTTCTTCACTGCCTGCTGTACCTGCATGCTTGCTTTCATAGACTGATGTACAAGGACCCCCAGATCCCGTTGTACTTCCCCTTTTCCCAATTTGACACCATTTAGATAATAATCTGCCTGCCTGTTTTTGCTACCAAAGTGGATAACCTCACAATTATCCACATTAAACTGCATCTGCCATGCATCTGGCCACTCACCCAACCTGTCCAAGTCACCCTGCATTCTCATAGCATCCTTCTCACAGTTCACACTGCCACCCAGCTTTGTGTCATATGCAAATTTGCTAATGTTATTTTGAATCCCTTCATCTAAATCATTGATGTCTGATGAGGGTGGGGAAAAAGCTGTTCCTGAATCTGGTGGTGCGTGCTATAAAGCCTTTATCTTCTGCCTGATGGGAGAGGGGAGAAGAGGGAATGACCAGGTTTGAGTAGTCCTTGCTAATGTTGGCTGCTTTCCTGAGAGAGTGATCTGTTGGTGATGAGGAGACTGAGCTGTGCGGTGGGATGTTTGTGGTCTTTGACAGCGCCTGTGGTCACTCATCCATCAGGACGTGTGGTTGAGGGCTTCAGAGGATGGTAGGCTTCAGATCTCATTGGTCGTGGTCGGCCCCATTCCAGACCTCCCTGGTTGCCTCCATTCAGATCCAGCTGTTGGGTCGGAAGTGTGTTGTTCATTGTGGTCAGAAGATCACCACTGGAAGGGAGAGTGGAGAGAACATTGTCAATAACTGACAGCCTTAGAGTTGAGATTTAACAGAGTAGAACGATCATTAGAGATGTAAGGTGAGGATCCACTGGGGACAACAAGCCAAGAGCTGCCACACCTTACTGCTAAAGGTTAGTATGGGTGTCAATGGTTATGGGGAGAAGGCAGGAGGATGGGGTTAGGAGGGAGAGATAGATCAGCCATGATTGAATGGTGGAATAGACTTGATGGGATGAATGGCCTGAATATGCTCCTATCACTTATGGATTTATGAGTGAGTTCCAGGACTGAAGGCCAATGGCAATTGTATTGTGTAAATCACAAAGCATTGGAACAACTCAGCAGGTCAGGCAGCATCTCTGGAGGGACTGCACAGGCAACGTTTCGGGTCAGGACCCTTCTTCAGACCTAATATCAATCTGAAGATCAGCACTTTGTTTTTTGCCCGAGATCCCAGCTACTGCCTCTGTGTATATGGAGATTGTGACCTGCTTGGCAATGGGTGGACCTTGTGCTGGGATGGTGTGTGAGTGAGTGTGTGTTGTGGAGAGGTTGTCCAGTCCCCAGCTTTCATACCCCGTCAGCGGGTGTCAGACAAACAGTTCATACCTGATTGTCGGTGTTAATATAAACCTGTGCAATTATACACCATCATGGGCAATCAACTCAGGGTAAAGTGCCTCGTTAAATTCCCAGCTGCAGGAATTCTCAGATTGTTGCAGTGACCTTCAAAAAGCACGTTCTTGTCACTAATCGGGCTCCAGACGGCCGCAGGGCTTTATTTAAAGTGCAACAACAATCCCATGGTTTTAATCTTCTTTCATTCATGCAAGCACTTAGAATAAAAACCATTCAACTGAGAACCTCTCTCCCATTTAAATTGTGGGCTGTAATAGTTTTACTGCCACCTGCCCCCAGATCTCCCTAGTGTTTACCAATTGCTTCCCTTCTCATTTATTTTCATGAATCCATTTTGCCAAGATTTCCTTTTGTAAAATATACAATAAGTGGGAAGCAAATGTGAAGTTGATGTGACAGCCTCTGATGATGTAAGTTCACATATTGTCTGAGATCCAAGGATGATTGCCCCTGAACAAAGATACTCAGCAGTTCAGGTTAGTTTATTGTCACGTGTACCGAGGTACAGTGAAAAGCTTTTGTTGCATGCTAACCAGTCAGTGGAAAGACAATACATGATTACAATCGACCCGTTCACAGTGTACAGATATATGATGAAGTGAATAATGTGAATAACGTTTAGTGCAAGATAAAGTTGTGATGACTGATCAAAGATAGCCGAGGGTCTCCAATGAAGTGGATGGGCAACATAGAAATATAGAAAAATATCAAAAATTATCCACTTTGATGGCAAGAACAGGAAGGCAGATTATTATCTGAATGGGGTCAGATTAGGAAAAGGGGACGTGCAATGAGACCTAGGTTTGCTTGCACATAAGTCACTGAAGTAAGCATTTAAGAAGGAACTGCAGATGCTGGAAAATCGAAGGTAAACAAAAATGCTGGAGAAACACAGCGGGTGCAACAGCAAAGGAAATAGGCAACGTTTCGGGCCGAAACCCTTCTTAGGGTTTTGGCCCAAAACGTTGCCTATTTCCTTCGCTCCATAGATGCTGCTGCACCTGCTGAGTTTCTCCAGCATTTTTGTCTACCTACTGAAAGTTGTACAGGGCCCTGGTGAGGCCACACCTGGAGTATTGTGTGCAATTCTGGTCTCCTAATTAAAGTTGCCTTGCCTAATTAAAGTTGCCTTGCCTAATTAAAGTTGCCTTGCCTAATTAAAGTTGCATTGCCTGATTAAAGTTGCCTTGCCTAATTAAAGTTGCCTTGCCTAATTAAAGTTGCATTTCCTAATTAAAGTTGCTTTTCCTAATTAAAGTTGCCTTGCCTTCTATATAATCCTCGCTCTCCAGTGGTGGTAGGATGGTTCAGTTGCCTGATAACAGCTGGGAAGAAACTGTCCCTGAATCTGGAGGTGTGCGTTTTCACACTTATGTACCTCTTGCCTTATGGGAGAGGGGAAAGGAGGAATGGCCAAGGTAGACTGGTCCTTGATTATGCTGCTGGCCTTGCCGAGGCAGCGTGAGGTGCAGATGGAGTCAATGGAAGGGAGGTTGGTTTGTGTGATGGTCTGGGCTGCGTCCACAATTCTCAGCAATTTCTTGCGGGTCTTGGATGGAGCTGTTCCCAAACCGTGCTGTGATGCGTCCCGATAAAATGCTTTCTACGGCACATCTGTAGAAGTTGGTGAGAGTTGTTGGGGACATGCCCAACTTCCTTAGTCTTCTAAGGAAGAATGCAACATTAAATTGAACAAATGCATCTCTGCATCAGATCCTGTTGACACTGATGGGGACCCAGTTTCTGTTACTCATGCTCAGGATGGTCACACAGCCATTCTGCGAGAAGATCTGGGCTCAGAAGGTTCGTGCCAGTTGGATTGAAGTGATGTCTGACAAATGTTGTCAAAGGCCATTCGCGTTGGAAGCTCCACAGCCGTTGTCTGTGGTTCTGGGCTTGTGTCACCTGATGCAGATTCTATTTTTAACTGTGCTGTTGGGAGGTGATGGGGAAAGGTCAGAGAGAGGGGTTCGGGGAGAGAGGGGCAAATGCCGAGGCTGCCAATCTGTGGTGTGATCTTCACCGCTGTAGCCACAGAGTGACGTTAATTGCCTATTTGCTGCCAGGCCTAGTGTGTGGCATAAGGCAAGGTGCAGGGATTCTGAAGGTCATTTGTCAGAGCCATCTGCTTTTCTGAAAGCCTTTTAAACAAGCTGGTAAACTGTAAACTTGGACTGAAAGCAATGTCTGGGGACAATTGTAAAACCTTCCTCTGACAACAAATATTGAAACACAAGGAACTGCAGATGCTGGTTTACAAAAAAAAGACACTGTGCTGGAGGAACTCAGTAGGTCAGGCAGCATCTCAGGCGAAGTAAGGAAGGTGACGTTTCGGGTTGGGACCCTTCTTCAGACGTGAAGACCCAAAACGTTGCCTATCGATGTTCTCCCGAGATACTACTTGAACTGCTGAGTTAATCCAATACTTTTGTGACTTTTTTAAAATAAATATGTAACCTATTGATTGAAACTTGCAGTGAGAGTCCGGCAGAAGGTACAGCAACTTAAAATCCGCACCACCAGACTCAGGAACAGCTTCTTCCCCTCTGTTATCAGGCTTCTGAACAGTCCTTCCATAAGCTAGGGTACTGTCCGATTCACCTCTATCCCATTGCGGACATTGGACTTTGTCTCTGGAACTGATGTGCTACAATGCTGAGAACTATATTTTGCACTTATAGTTGAGTTTATTGTCACGTGTACCGAGGTACAGTGAAAAGCTTTTGTTGCGTGCTAACCAGTCAGTGGATTACAAGTGAACGACAGATGGCACAATGGGCTAAGTGTTCGGCTGGCAACCGGAAGGTAGCTGGTTCGAATCCCGCTTGGAGTGCATACTGTCGTTGTGTCCTTGGGCAAGACACTTCACCCACCTTTGCCTGTGTGTGTCCTTGGGCAAGACACTTCACCCACCTTTGCCTGTGTGTGTGGATGTAATTATGTGAAGCACTTTGGGGTCAATGCAAGTTGACTAAAAATGTGTTATATAAATAAAGAAATTTAAATTTAAATTTAACCATTTAGTGTATAGATACAGGATAAGGGAATAACATTTAGTTTTTAGTTTAGTTTATGTTCAGTGCAAGGTAAAGCCAGAAGAGTCCGATCAAGGATAGTCCGAGGGTCACCAATGAGGTAGATAGTAGTTCAGGACCGCTCTCTAGTTGTGGTAGGATGGTTCAGTTGCCTGATAACAGCCGGGAAGAAACTGTCCCTGAATCTGGAGGTGTGCGTTCGTTTTCACACTTCTGTACCTCTTGCCCGACGGGAGAGGGGAGAAGAGGGAGTGGCCGGGGTGAGACTGGTCCTTGATGATGCTGCTGGCCTTGCCGAGGCAGCGTGAGGTGTAGATGGAGTAAATGGAAGGGAGGTTGGTTTGTGTGATGGTCTGGGCTGCGTCCACAATTCGCTGCAATTTCTTGCGGGTCTTGGACGGAGCTGTTCCCAAACCGTGCCGTGCTGCGTCCCGATAAAAGTGGTGAGTGTAAAGTATTGCGGATGTGCAACGATTGGTGGGGGGGGGACCAGTCTGTTGCTGAAGGTGCTCCTCAGTTTGACCAGTGTGTCATGGAGGGGGTGAGATGATGTTAATGTAGATAGCATTTCTATGGGGTATTGTGGTAGGAGAAACCGTTCTAGCTCTCTGGGAGACCACAAGGAAGTTTTAATCCCAAAGACCACACTTGATAGTTTATCTTTGTCCATAGACGCCTTTGTTCTCATCTCCAAAGTGTGAGCACTGAAAGGGGAGCTGTGACTGACCAACGAACGCCGTGACCAAACGTAGACTGGGTGATCGTTTCCCTGAACACCTTCGCTCAGTCCACCTGAACCTACCTGATCTCCCGGTTGCCTGCCTCTGAACTCTGGCCAATCTATTTTGACTCTCCCCTTCCTTGGGTTCCAACAGGTTTCAGAGTTGCGTGAACTCGGACACCTTTGCCTGGCGATGTTTGCTAAATTACGGTTTGTCCTGCAATATGAATAAGAACGGGAACAATCCTGTTTGGTCTAAGTTGGCGTGTCCCTCTCAATGGTCTGGTCATCGCTCAACGTTGAGGTGGGCGAGGAGCTGAACGACATCTTTCCTCCTTCCCTTCTATATCACCGCCTGTATCTCTCGTTTCCCTTTCCCCTGACTCTCAGTCTAAAGAAGGGCATCGACACAAAAAGTCACCTATTCCTTGTCTCTAGAAATTCTGCCTGACCCGCAGAGTTGGTACAGGTAACAATAAAACACCTTTGAACCTTTGAGATAGGCCGAGGGTCACGAGTGAGGTTGATAGTAGTTCAGGACCGCTCTCTAGTTGTGGTAGAATGGTTCAGTTGCCTGATAACAGCCGGGAAGAAACTGTCCCTGAATCTGGAGGTGTGCGTTTTCACACTTCTGTATCTCTTGGGAGAGGGGAGAGGAGGGAGTGGCCGGGCTGTGACTGGTCCTTGATTATGCTGCTGGCCTTGCCGAGGATGTGAGTCTATTGTGCTGCTTTTTGTGTTACTGCGAGTGATGGAAATCAATACTACAATGCGGTGAAATGGGATGAATTCATGCCTTTGTGGTGGGAGTGTCCAGAGGTATCAGGATAGAATGTGATTGAATTTTACTTTGGTCTGAAGCAGAGAAGAATAGGGCCAAGACAAGTGTTTTATACTTAAGTCAGGGTAGCTCAGAGCATGAAATCAGAGCAAGCATTTAGTCAGCTGGCCGCTGAGGTAAGGGGATCATTAGTCAGATGTTGGGGTCGATGTTTAAATGGAACATTTGGAATACACAAAATGGATTCTTGCAGAAAGAACGGAGTCGCTGTCCCAGGTTAATTAAAAACAGATATAATCAAATGGAAAAATATTTGAAAATGAACGGCAGTGTGGAAAGTTAGAGAATGTAAAACGAGTGCAGAATGACTAAAATAGGGAAGGAAGTAACGCTTAAAGTACAAGTAAGAGCAAATCAGAAATGTTAGAATATGTGTAGATATTTCACAGGAGTCAGATGACCATTCATTGTAAAGTGAGTCTTGGCAATCGACAACAGGAATTTAGGAGATGGCGATGAATAAACTGCTATTTGGAGGCAAGGAAGAACTGGGGGAGTGAAAGGAGTATCCTGACCTGAAACGTCACCTATCCATGTTCTCCACAGATGCTGCCTGACCCGCTGAGTTACTCCAGCACTCTGTGAAACGTCACCTATCCATGTTCTCCACAGATGCTGCCTGACCCGCTGAGTTACTCCAGCACTTTGTGTCTGTGTGCTGAATGTCAAGGCCCTGTTGACCATGCTTGAATTGAAACTGTGCATGGTTCACAAACTTCTAGTGTAACCAGGAGCAGCTTCCACCATAACTGGATGATGGTACGTAGGAAATCTCCTTTCTAAATGGCACGAGTTCAGTATGAAACAGAGTTTCACAGTAACTGAGCAACCAGGCTTGGATTTCATTGCTGGTGATAAGCAACAGGTTGCAAGTTAGAAAGGAATGCTTGGCTTCTCAAACCGGAGGGCACTGTAAACATCTCGATTGTAATCAGGTATTGTCATTACCATTACGCTGACTGGTTAGCATGCAACAAAGGCTTCCAAATGTACCCCGGTACACGTGACAATAAACTAGACAAACATAGCGATGAGACACTCACACGATTCCTTGTTGCAGCAAGGAGGACATTTAATTAAACATCTGTTGGGAAAATTCCTCCTGGATTCTACCCGTCAACTCTGCTTGTGGGCTGGTAGAGCTGCTGCCTCACAGCTTCAGCTACAAACCTCCCCTCGCTGCTGACAATGTCGAGTTTTCACGTCCTCTCTGTGACTGGTTTCCTCCAAGTGCGTTTCCTCCTACATCTACTGCAGTTGTACAAGGTCTTGGTGAGACCACACCTGGAGTATTGCGTACAGTTTTGGTCTCCAAATCTGAGGAAGGACATATTGCCATAGAGGGAGTGCAGAGATAGATAGATAGATAGATATAATTTATTGCCACACAGCCAGGCTGGTGGAAATTTGGGTTGTCTGCAGCGATACAATAATAAAGAACACACAACCACAATAAAACTGTAACACAAACATCCACCACAGCATTCATCACTGTGGTGGAAGGCACAACATTTGGCCAGTCCTCCTCCATTTCCCCCCCGTGGTCAGGACCAGAGTCCAGAGTTAGTCCAGGATCGGCTCTTCCTCATCGGAGACCGCGGCTTTAAGTTGTTGTAGGCTGCAGGCCGGCGGTCAAGATTTAAAGTCCCCGCCGCAGCCAGAAGCACTGTAGACTGCAGGTTCACCAGACTGATTCCTGGGATGTCAGGACTGTCTTATGAAAAAAGACTGGATAGACTTGGTTTATACTCTCTAGAATTTAGGAGATTGAGAGGGGATCTTATAGAAACTTACAAAATTCTTAAGGGGTTGGACAGGCTAGATGCAGGAAGATTGTTCCCGATATTGGGGAAGTCCAGGACAAGGGGTCACAGCTTAAGGATAGGGGGAAATCCTTTAAAACCGAGATGAGAAAAACTTTTTTCACACAGAGAGTGGTGAATCTCTGGAACTCTCTGCCACAGAGGGTAGTTGAGGCCAGTTCATTGGCTATATTTAAGAGGGAGTTAGATGTGGCCCTTGTGGCTAAAGGGATCAGAGGGTATGGAGAGAAGACAGGTACAGGATACTGAGTTGGATGATCAGCCATGATCATATTGAATGGCTGTGCAGGCTCGAAGGGCCGAATGGCCTACTCTTGCACCTAATTTCTATGTTTCTATCTGATCTAACAGGTCGGCAAGTTAAGGGGCTGCTGCAAACTGCCCCTCGTAGAGGTAGAATCTTGGAAGAATTTATCAACAACAAATGGCTTCCAGTTTCTATCTGCGTTCCTTTCAGAATAAAAGAGTGACTTGCTATTTTTAAATCTCACGGAACCTTTCATGAATGAGTGGATTTTGGAATAATAAAACCAAAGCATCAACTATTTCATTGCCGTCTCCATCGAGATCCCAGAAAAAGGCCTATCCATCCTGGAGACTCGACAGCCCACAGTTTAGCTCTCCACTGGCTGATATAGAGTGCTGGAGTAACTCAGCGGGTCAGGCAGCATGTGTGGAGAACGTGGATAGGTGACCCGCTGAGTTACTCCAGCACTCTGTGAAATGTCCAGACCCGCTGAGTTACACCAGCATTCTGTGAACATGGATAGGTGACGTTTCACAGAGTGCTGGAGTAACTCAGCGGGTCAGGCAGCACCTCTGGAGATAAAGGATAGCTGACATTTCAGGTTGGATTCACTCCCACCCTGCAGCAGGGCAGGTAAATCACACCTTACTGAGTGCTCATGGTATCTTCATGACCTGAGACCCCCCCCCTCTACATCAGCCCTGTGTGTGGGGTTGCATCCTCACAGTCATACAGCATGAAAACAGCCATCATGCTCATACTGACCAAGCTGCCCCATCTATACTAGTCCCACATGGAGTTATCTATCACGGAATCAGGCCCTTCAGCCCAAAGCTGTCCCATCTATACTAGTCCCACATGGAGTTATATAGCACGGAATCAGGCCCTTCGGCCCAAAATGTCCATACTGACCAAGCTGCCCCATCTATACTAGTCCCACATGGAGTTATACAGCACGGAATCAGGCCCTTCGGCCCAACATGCCCATACTGACCAAGCTGGCCCAAGTGCCACATGGAGTGACACAGCATGGAGTGTGTGTGTGTGATATGTAAGCCTCTGCTGAAACCTTCATGTGATGTTCACTCCTGTGTTACACGGGTTGCTGACAGCCCAACTGAACAAATACTAAATTCTTCATGCAGCTGTTTATAATTTCCATAACAGTCACTGATACTGACACAAAAACTCTTGGCTGTAATTTGAGCCGTGCATCGCCAGTGGAACCTGACCTTATGTATATGTTTAATGTCGATGGATGGGGATTGAATGGCAACTTGAAAAACAATATTCACAAATTATTCCCTATTTCTAGCTGTTGTCAATTTTCTTCCAAAGGAATTGGCAGTTGTTGATATTTGATGCTCAATGTTGGTCTGCTTCATCGGTTATAGAGTCATTGAGTCACAGAATGTGGAAACAGGCCCTTCGGCCCAACTTGCCCACTCCAACCAACATGTCCCATCTACACTTGCAGCCAAGTGCCACTTCATGGAGTTTAGAGTGAGTTATTGCACAAGCCAATATGGAACATCTGTCTCTTATTCTGCTTTGACCAATGTTTATGCCTGAGTCCATTGAGATTTGTTTGTAGCATCTAGGCTGCGACGTGAGATGAGGCAGCCTGCTGCAAGGTATCGAGGACAGGAAGGAGTCAGAGTAGGTCCACACTTCATCCATGGCCTCTCACACATTTCCAGCAGAGTCCTGTGACATTCCTTAACTCTGACCGGCCCGGACATCAGCTCTGGGATGTGCGCTGAGCCTGTGGTCTGGAGATTTCCCCAGCACCCGCTCCAAGAGGCTGCAAGGTCAGAGTGATCTAACCCTGCCTCCGGTTCCAAACCTAGACAGAGTGCCTCACTGTTTCACAATGTACCGAGGTCCAAGAATGAATAATCTCAGGAATCTAAACAGAGGGAAGATACAATGATGAGATATTTAACATTTAAAACCCAGTGTAACAGATGGTGGCCACAGTATCACAATGCTTTCTCAAAAATGTTAATTAGGTCAGGCATGCCTGCTGTTGTAAACATGAGATGCTATGAGTGATTTGAGAAGAAGTGTAATGAGTTGGATCTGGAACAGGAGCACCTGTAAGATCACTCAGTGACCCAATAACTGGTCCGATGATTGAGGGTTTGAGCGGTCTTTCCAACAAAATGCCTGCCAGGTAATGTAGGTCTAACTCAACAACACTCTGTTACTCTACAGAAGGTGATGTGTGTATGGAGCGAGCTGCAGGAGGAGGTAGTTGAGGCAGGGACTATCCCAACATTTAAGAAACATTTAGACAGGTACATGGATTGGTCAGGTTTTGAGGGACATGGGCCAAACGCAGGCAGGTGGGACTAGTGTCGATGGGGCATGTTGGCTGGTGTGGGCAAGTTGGGCCGAAGGGCCTGTTTCCATGCTGTATCACTCTATGACACAGGGAACTATGTATGCACCAGTTAACTCCTAGCTCTCTGCTCCACAACTCTCTCCGTCACCCTGACAATTACGATGCAAGTTCTGCCCTAGTTTGTCTAACCAAAATGCAACACTTTGTATTTGTCTGATCTAAATTCCACCTGCCATTTGTTAGTCCAATAGGAGTAGAAACAGGTCCACCTGCCTCAACTATCTCCTCTAGCAGCTTGTTCCATACACCCACCACCTGCCTCAACTATCTCCTCTAGCAGCTTGTTCCATACACCCACCACCTGCCTCAACTATCTCCTCTAGCAGCTTGTTCCATACACCCACCACCTGCCTCAACTATCTCCTCTAGCAGCTTGTTCCATACACCCACCACCTGCCTCAACTATCTCCTCTAGCTGCTTGTTCCATACACCCACCACCTGCCTCAACTATCTCCTCTAGCAGCTTGTTCCATACACCCACCACCTGCCTCAACTATCTCCTCTAGCAGCTTGTTCCATACACCCACCACCTGCCTCAACTATCTCCTCTAGCTGCTTGTTCCATACACCCACCAACCTTTGTGTGAAAAGACAAAAGGATTGAAGAGTTGCAAATGGTGGCTAGAGAAAGAAAGGAAGGAATGTGGATGGAGGGGGGGGGGGGTAGATATGGGTATGGGTCAAGGTAGGGCACAAGGGGGGGGGGGGGTGGGAAGAAGGGGGAAGGGTTATATGGGATCAAGGGAGAGGGTTAAGGGGGAGGAGAGGGTTCTCAGTCTTGTATTGGCTGTGACAGCCTAAGTGCAGGCACTGCGTAATAAACATTAAAACCTAAAAGCAATTTGCTTTTATCAACTCTGTGATTTAAATGGAAGCCGACAATTATTGTGCAGCATTGAAGGGTTTGCACGCTTTGATCCACTCGAGCGACACTGTGTTCAATGAAGGATATTGTTGGATCTTGCCATGAACGACATGCAACATATCTTCCCCAACCCCACCCCCCACCCCCACCCCCCAACACCACCCACCAACACCACCCCCCCAAACCCCACCCCCAACCCCCCACCCCCACCCCCCAACACCACCCACCAACACCACCCCCCCAAACCCCACCCCCAACCCCCCACCCCCACCCCCCCAACCCCCACCCCCCCAACCCGCAACCCCCTCCCCCCCCCCCAACCAGCAGCTGAAGAACATGTTTACAGATTCTGCTCTCAAAGTGTCTTCAGCCTGAGTTGTCAACATTGAATGTCAAATGTTCCAATGTCTGAAGTTTGCTCCATAGATGCTGCCTCACCCGCTGAGTTTCTCCAGCATTTTCAATGTCTGAAGTTCGCTCCATAGATGCTGCCTCACCCGCTGAGTTTCTCCAGCATTTTTGTCAATGTTGAACTTCCACAAAATCACTTCTTCATGACACAAAACAATCATGGAATGACTTTGAGCATCGCATGTTGGCAATGTTGACAATTGAAATGGGTCGTTAGTGTGAGATCAGGGAGACTCAGCTATCAGTTATGGGTGGATTCTTAATGCTTGAAGAAGATTTATAATTAGCATGAAGTCATAGAGTGTTACAGCACTGAAACAGTCCCACTGGCCCAACATGCTGACCAAGATGCCTCATCTACACTAGTCCCACTTGCCCATATACTTTCAGCAAGTCCTTTGCTAAGATTAGATTAGATTAGATTAGATTCGGTTTATTGTCATTCAGACCTTTCGGTCTGAACGAAATTTTGTTTCCCTGCAGTCATACATATAATTTAACAAGTGGCAAAAACACACAATCAACACAAATTTAACATCCACCACAGTGAGTTCACCAAACACCTCCTCACTGTGGTGGAAGGCAAAATCTTAAAGTCTCTGTCTCTTCCCTCTTTGTTCTCCCTCTGCGCCGAGGCGACGGTTCAAACTCCGCTGCTGTTGCTGCCTCCGCCACAACTCCAGGGCCGAGTCGGGTCCCCGCCGCCGCCGCTGCCGCTGCCGCCGCCACAGCCTCGGCGCCGAGCCAGGTCCCCGCTGCCGCCGCCGCCGCCGCCACAACTCCAGGGCCGAGCCGGGCCTCCGCTGCTGCCGCTAAGGTTCAGCATGGTAGGCTGCTCTGGAAGGTTAGACTGCATGGGATCCAGGGAGAACTAGTCAACTGTGGTGGGAAGCAGAGGGTTGTGGTGGAAGGTTGCTTCTTGGACTGGAGGCCTATGACCAGTATCTGTGCCTCGGGGATTGGTGCTGGGCCCAGTGATGTTTGTGGTTTACATCACCATTTGGATGAGAATATATAAGGCACGATTTGTTAGTTTGCAGATGGCACTAAAGTGGGTGCAAGCAGAGATAGTAAAGATGGTTGTCAAAAATTACAGCAAGTCTCGATCTGCTGGGCAAGTGTGAATGGATAATGGAGTTGAATACAGATTAATATGAGGTGTTACATTTTGGGAAAGCAAACTAAGACAATGCCCTCGCGTTGACTCCACTTGCAGGGTAGTGTACTGGGGAGTGTTGCAGAGCAGAGGGATCTAGGAGTAAGGTACATCGTTCCCTGAAGGTGGCGTCACAGGTAGATAGGGTGGTCAAGATGGCATTTGGTATTTGGCCTTTATCAGTTAAAGTATTGAGATGTTATGTTCCAGTTGTACTAGATGTTGGTGAGATTTGGAGTATTGTGTTTTGGTCACCTTGTGACAGGAATAATTTTATTATGCTGGAAAGAGTGCAGAGAAAATGTACATTGAATTTTCCAGGATTTGAGGTCCTGAGCTACAGGAAGGTTACCCAACATTAGAATTACTGCCATACAGTGCCAGAGACCCAGGTCTGATCCTGTCCACAGAGAGCGGTCCTGAACTACTATCTACCTCATTGGTGATCCTCGGACTATCTTTAATCAGACTTCACTGGACTTTATCTTGCACTAAACGTTAGTTCCTTTATCCTGTATGTGTACATTGTAGACGGTTCAATAGTAATCATATATAGAGTTTCCACTGACTGGTTAGCACGCAACAAAAAAGCTTTTCACTGTACCTCGGTTATACTCTGTACCCTGAGCAAGGTTTGCTGCCACCTGCTGGTAAACCCAGTTGCTGCATCCTCTGCCAGGGTGCAGCAGATGCATGGTCCTCAGCCTGCAGTAATGACAACATGAACACAGCAGTTCTCTCAACATTGGAGCAGACTTCTACAATGCAAGGCAGTAATTCTTTTGGGAGACATGAAATAATAAAGAAATGTGAGGCAGAGTGAGATGGGAGCAATGATTATTTTAATAAATTGTTCTAAGGGGAAGGAAGGCTGAGAGATTGATGCTGCAATTCCTCGTGACTGTCCTGCATTTTTATAAATGGTGGCTTTGCACTGATCCTGAAGCAACCTGAGGTGGAGGCTTGGAGAGAAGACCCTGTGATACAAAGCTTCAGCCCTGATCTGACCTTCCCTCCATCCCCAGCATCTTGAAGCTGTAAATTTCAGCCATGGCTCAGCACAGAGCATGTCTCTTGACAGACAGGGTAGGGGAATATAATGGCAGCTGAGAAAACAGTGATCTGAAAGTCCTCTGTAGGTATAAGATGGAATTAGACGACGGTTAAGAAACAATTAGACAGGTATATGGATAGGAGGGATATGGGCCAAACGCAGGCAGGTGGGACTAGAGTAGATGGCACATGTTGGTCGGTATGGGCCAGTTGGGCTTAAAGGCCTGGTTGTGTGCGGTATGAGAGTCATGACTAGGTATAGTAGTGAGGATTAAAGATGAATAAGGTTATCTGTGCATGGAAGCAGAAGCCAGAGCTAGACCACTGAATCATTTCTTCATCTGCGTCGTTACCAAGAATGGATGTTGACAGAATCTGATTGATGCGGTCACGACAATGAATGGAGTGGATATTGATCAGGAAGATGGAATAAAAAAGCAGATTCTGCTGAAAACACTTCCCCTGTGATGCGAGGTGATGGAAGGAGAGAGTGGCAGAAGAGCTCATCATGATTCTCAAAGATAGACACAGAGTGCTGGAGTAAAACAGCAGGTCAGGCAGCATCTGTGGAGAACATGGATAGGTAACGTTTCACAGAGTGCTGGAGTAACTCAGCTGGTCAGGCAGCATCTGTGGAGAACATGGATAGGTGACGTTTCACAGAGTGTTGGAGTAACTCAGAAGGACAGGCAGCATCTCTGGAGAGAAGGAATGGGTGATGTTTCGGGTCGAGATCCTTCTTCAGACTAGTAAGGTCTTCAAATCAGCACCTGTAGTTCCTTCCTACACATTCTCCCTGGATGCAGAGTCACTAGACGACTGCATAACGGCCAATGGCTCTAGCTCAACAAAGGCTAAGCCAGGCAGCAATGGCCAAGCCAGTTTAGTTTTGGTGAATTAGAGGAAAGCAAGTACGGAAGGTGTCTGTATAGGCCAATCACATTGACCCGACCAAGGTCACCCTCTAGAGTCTATGAAATATTAGAACCTTTAGTATCTGCAGCTTTTAAAGAAGAGAAATGTATCTTTTAGTAGCAAGTAAACAAGTTTTCTTGTTGGACATAGCAGACGTAAACAATTTTTAATCTGTGGTGGTAATACGCTATTTACTCTCCGGATTAGTTAATTGTGAACGGTCTTGAGGGGATGGGAGATGAGCGGAGGACAGGGGTGTAGGCTTTTATCCCATGTCTGACCCCATTATTCAACACTTTGTTCCCTGTGAATTATTCAGTTAACACAGTCCTGGAATACAATATCGACTCGGGTAATCACTTAAAAAAAAAAAAGAAGAACTTTGCTGTACCCGACTGTCTCGACTCGCCAAACTGGTGACCCCGTTAGTCATTTCGGTACTTGGACTGTCAACATGCAAGCCACCGCTACCCCTGACACCCAGCAAAACGCCGTGGGCCTGAAACTGCCCATTTTCTGGGCAGAGCAGCCTCAAGTGTGGTTCGCCCACATAAAGGCCCAGTTCCACCTTCGAAATATTGTTGCCGATGCCACCCGATATTTCTACGTGGTCAGGGCGCTCAGCCAAGAGACGGCCACTCGGTTGCTGCTCTACCTACAAGACCCGCCGGCCATGGGCAAGTACAAGGGCCTCAAGGCCCTACTGCTCCGTATCTTTGGGCTCAGCCACTGAGATCGCGCTGCCCGCCTGCTCCACATGGACGGCCTAGGCGATCGGAACCGTCCGCCTTGATGAGTGAGATGCTCGCGTTGATGGACGGCCATCGACCCTGCCTGCTTCTCATACATTAGGCTTCATTTGTCAGTGTATTAGTTTTGTTTAGTTAGAGATACAACACGGAAACAGGTCCTTCGGCCCACCGAGCCAGCACCGACCAGCGATCCCCGCACACTAACACTATCGTACACACACTAGGGACTATTTAAACTTATACCAAACCACCGGAGGGTGGGGGGTGTATAGAACCAGAGGTAGTGGTAGGGTACATTAACAATGTTAAATATAAATGAGGACAGATTCTTGGATAGGACAGTAGAGATGTATGGGTCTAATGTAGAGAGAATCAGCTTTGAATGGCACCCCAGTCAGATTGGGCTGCAGGGCCTGCTTCATGTTATATAACTGTGATTCTATGACTCTATCTGTCAAAAGATATTGAGCAAAGCAGCTGTAGTCGAGCTCTTGGCAATATAGACACCACGCCCAGCTTCTCTACAGCAATGCTGACGCAAACCAGTCACGTGGGCTCCAGTTACTGCAGACAGGATTCAGGAGAGAAATTTGTCAGAATAAACTCATAATCTGCATTCAGCAGCAATCAGATTAGAGATGTCTGCTTTTAGAACAAGAGATTGTCTTGGCCTGTGGAGTGTATGCTGAGAATTTAATAAACATTTGCTGTTCTGAATAGGACTGAATTATGCTGTGAACCAGGATTACTTGGAGAACAGCCTGAAAAATAATACATTCATTCAATTAGTCATTCAAACTCTCAATGACTCAATTTGTCTAGCTGATATTACCTCTGTGCTTTTTATGGAATAACCCAAAGGCGTTTGCACGATCACCTTATATAATATCTCCTTGGTTTCTGTGTTAACAATTCCCATCAACAATTAATTCATTGAGTAGGTAGAATATTTTCACCGGTATATCATTCTCAAATTCCTTTGTGATCTCACCCCTCTTCACTTGTACAACCCTACAGTTGTGTTAATATATATTACCGATTTAGACGAGGGAATTAAATGTAACATCTCTAAGTTTGCGGATGACACAAAGTTGGGTGGCAATTGTGAGCAGCGAGGAGGATGCTATGAGGCTGCAGGGTGACTTGGATAGGTTGGGTGAGTGGGCAGAAGCTTGGCAGATGCAGTATAATGTGGATAAATGTGAGGTTATCCACTTTGGTGGCAAGAACAGGAAGGCAGATTATTATCTGAATGGTTAAAATGTGTAAGAAAGAACTGCAGATGTTGGTTTAAATCAAAGGTAGACACAAAATGCTGGAGTAACTCAATGGGACAGGCAGCCTTCCATTATCTGAATGGTGTCAGATTAGGAAAAGGGGATGTGCAATGAGACCTGGGTGTGCTTGTACATCAGTCACTGAAAGTAAGCATGCAGGTACAGCAGGCAGTGAAGAAAGCTAATGGCATGTTGACCATCAATGCGAGAGGATTTGAGTTTAGGAGCAAGGAAGTCCTGCTGCAGTTGTACACGGCCCTGGTGAGACTGCACCTGGAGTATTGCGTGCAATTTTGTTCTCCTAATTTGTGGAAGGACATTATTGCTATTGAGGGAGTGCAGTGTAGGTTCACCAGGTGAATTCCTGGGATGGCGGGACTGACATATGATGAAAGAATGGGTCAACTGGGCTTGTATTTGCTGGAATTTAGCAGGATGAGAGGCAATCTTATAGAAACATATAAAATTCTTAGAGGATTGGTCATGTTATATGCAGGAAAAATGTTCCAGATGTTGGGGGAGTCCAGAACCAGGGGCCACAGTTTAAGAATAAGGGGTAAGCCATTTAGGACTGAGATGAGGAACGTTTTCACACAGATAGTTGTAAATCTGTGGAATTCTCTGCCACATAGGGCAGTGCAGGACAATTTACTGGCCAATTTCAAGAGGGAGTTAAATTTAGCTCTTAGAGCTAAGGGAATCAATGGATATAGGGGGAAAAGCAGGAACGGGGTACTGATTTTGGATGATCAGCCATGATCATTGTGAATGGTGGTGCTGGCTCGAAGGGCTGAATGGCCTACTCCTGCACCTATTTTCTATGTTTCCTCTAATTTGGAAGTAAAGACGCCTTTTAATTAAACATTCCACTGACCAAGGCTGTATGACTGTGTCCCCCCGTGTCCCCCCGTGTCCCCCCGTGTCCCCCCGCGTCCCCCCCGTGTCCCCACGTGTCCCCACGTGTCCCCACGTGTCCCCACGTGTCCCCACGTGTCCCCCCCGTGTCCCCCCGTGTCCCCCCGTGTCCCCCCGTGTCCCCCCTGTGTCCCCACGTGTCCCCACGTGTCCCCCTGTGTCCCCCCGTGTCCCCCCGTGTCCCCCCGTGTCCCCCCGTGTCCCCCCGTGTCCCCCCGTGTCCCCCCGTGTCCCCCCGTGTCCCCCGTGTCCCCCCGTGTCCCCCCTGTGTCCCCCCGTGTCCCCCCTGTGTCCCCCTGTGTCCCACTGTGTCCCCTTGTGTCCCCACTGTGTCCCCACTGTGTCCCCCCTGTGTCCCCTTGTGTCCCCCGTGTCCCCCGTGTCCCACTGTGTCCCCCTGTGTCCCCCCGCGTCCCCCCTGTGTCCCCCTGTGTCCCCCTGTGTCCCACTGTGTCCCCTTGTGTCCCCACTGTGTCCCCACTGTGTCCCCCCTGTGTCCCACTGTGTCCCACTGTGTCCCACTGTGTCCCCACTGTGTCCCCACTGTGTCCCCACTGTGTCCCCCTGTGTCCCCCCGCGTCCCCCCGCGTCCCCCCGCGTCCCCCCGTGTGTCCCCCCCGCGTCCCCCCGCGTCCCCCCGCGTCCCCCCGTGCCCCACCGTGTCCCCCTGTGTCGGAAGTATTCTAGGTGGATGAGTTGTGTTACTAATCAGGATGAATGTCAGAGCGGACATGCTGGAGGGTTCATCCACTGATGTGATTCGGGGTAGAGTTCAGAAATAAAACAAGATACCATCTTTATACTATAAGCTTCCCAATGACCACGGGTGATAAAGGAACAGATGTAGACAGGTTATGGACAGGTGTAAATGCAATTGGTGATGTAGTGTGCATAAATAGGGTAGGCACAGAAACAATGACAATCTTGTTTTCAGCAGCAGAGGCCCAGACACAGACACACTAAAACATGTTACACAAAAAAATCTAAAAGAAAGAAGATTGTGCTAAAAACAACACATTCATGTAAAAACTTAATTTTTTTAAACTAGTCCATGTAGTGCGAGAGGTAGATCATAATGTTCCATTATCAAAGTAGAATAGGATTGTGCTGGTTGGTTCAAGGGCCTGTACTCGCTGGAGTTTAGAAGTTTGAGGGGGGACCTCATTGAAACTTATAGAATAATGAAAGGCCTGGATAGAGTGGATGTGGAGAGGATGTTTCCACTGGTGGGAGAGTCTCAGACCAGAAGTCATAGCCTCAGAATTAAAGTGCGTTCTTTTAGAAAGGAGGTTAGGAGGAACTTCGTTAGTCAGAGGGTAGTTAATCTGTGGAACTCAATGCCACAGACGGCTGTGGAGGCCCTCAGCGGATATTTTTAAGGCAGAGATAGACAAATTCTTGATTAGAACGGTTGTCAAGGGTTATGGGGAGAAGGCAGGACAATGGGATTAGGAGGCAGAGATCAGCCATGATTGAATGGCGTAGTGGACTCTTTGGGCCAAATAGCCTAATTCTACTCCTATAACTTGTGAAGTTAGGAACCATGCTAGACCTGATACTGGGAAACTAGCCTGGCCGGGTGCAACTATAGTTCATCATTTATCAATATATGATAAATGTGTGTTATTCTTTGGAAGAACATTATGCTCTGCTTTCCAAATTCTCTCTCCTATCTGCCATCCAACAATTATTCTGATTAAAGAATTATTATTGTTGTTTCAGTGAAATCATCATTTTCCTAACCGGTCATTAGTGAATATACTGCTGGTGTTACGTTAATTAAGGATGTGGGCTTGAGGCTAAGTTTAGTTTGTCACTGGGTGAGGAAGTGAGGAGAATGTTGCCATGAATCACCAGTGTGAGAATGATCAGATTACCCAAATAGTTTCACCTTGACTAAGTTTGGTCTCAAACCTCTCGTCACAGCATTAAAAGTAACTAGAATTGCACAACACTTCAAATGTGAACTAGATTGTAAGAGCATCACAAGTATTTGAAAACGAAGATAGTAGAAAAAGTTAACATTTATCTCTCATTCACTGAGATAGGAATAAATAGTGAAAAATACAGAAATGTCTGATCAGATAAACACACATTGTCTATTGATTTTCACAGCAGAGGGCAGGTAAGTATGTCAAACATATTGTAAGCAAGTGACAAGGGAGGATATGTATCACCAGAGATAAACTGTGAGCTAACCGCATGGGACTGAGAGGTGACAGTCCTGTGTATCCCACTGCTCTGCAGGAGCTGGTGCAGAGATAATCGAGGCATGGATTCCAGCTGCCAGAAATTCCAGAAGTTCAGGGCTGGAAATAGGCAGATGTGCAACAGCTACCTGAGTCAGGATGGTGAGAAAAAAAGGGAACAACACTTCAGTTAGCCCAACACCTGTGCAGTTTAAGAGGAAGACACAAAAAGCTGGAGTAAGTCAGTGGGTCAGGCAGCATCTCTGGAGTAAAGAAATAGGTGTCATTTCGGGTTGAGACCCTTCAGACTGCTGCCCACCGCTTTTTGCAACCAGTTTAGTTTAGAGATACAATGCAGAAACAGGCCCTTCGGCCCACCGAGTCTGTGCCAATCAGCGATCCCCGCACACTAACTCTATCCTACACACACTAACTCTATCCTACACACACTAAGGACAATTTACAATTATACCGAAGCCAATTAACCTCCAAACCTGTACATCTTCGGATTGTGGGAGGAAACTGGAGCACCTGGAGAAAACCCACACGGTCACAGGGAGAACGTGCAAAGTTGGGATGGAACCTGGGACTCTGGCGGTGTGAACCAACAACTCTACCGCTGTGCCACCCTGTGTCAGGCAAATAGTGGAATCAGTTATTAATGAAGAATTAGTAGAACATTTAGAAATGCAAATGTTTCAGTAAAATGCTAGTGAATGAGAAATGTGATCTAAATTTGGCAGTGTGGTGATTGTTCCGCCAGTGACTTCAGGCTTTGACTGAAGTGGAGTTGGATCCTGGGATCTGCTGGCAGATGATGTATTTGGAAGCCAGAGTGCAGCAAAACTCACACTGACATTGTTCACTGCTCCTCCACTGGGCAGTGTCGGCCAATGATCTTCAGCTGCTCCTGCAGTCACCGGCCTTCCTTTATGAAGTCAGAAATGGAGGTCACGGCTGTTTGGGGCCAAAAGGCTCCATGTTTCTGCTCCATGTTCATAGAGTCATGAAGCACAAAACAGGCCCTTCACCACAACTTGCGATCAACATGCCCCATCTACACTAGTCCGACATGCCCACATTTGGCCCATATTCCTCCAAACCTGTCCTATCCATGTACCTGTCCAAGTGTCTATAAGATGTTGTTACATAATGTTCAGTTCCACAGAGCTCTTCAGAAAATTAAACAATCCATTAGATAACAACTGGGCATTAGCTACCTGGTACAACAATCGTACAACAAAAGTGATGACAAGAGAGGCAGAGATATGGTCACAATCTTTTTCCCTGGGTAGCGGAGTCTAAAACCAGAGGGCATAGATTTAAGGTGAGAGGGATAAAATGTAAGGGGTACCTGAGGATGATGGGTATGTGGAAGCGTTGCCAGAGGAGGTTGTAGAGGCACCTATGTTTCTAATGTTTTGAAAGACATTTGGACAGGTATAAAGACAGGTACGTGGACAGGAACATGGACCGGTAATGTTTAGAGGGATATGGGCAAAATGTGGCAAATGGGGTAGGCTCAGGTAGACAACAGTGGGCATGGGCAAGTTGGGATGTTTCCATGCTGTGTAACTCTATGATAGTGATCCTCACTGTCACGTGGCAGTCCAATCATCAACCCTTGGCATTACTATCCTGACAACTCCCACCATCAGTATCCTGGGCATCACATTCTAATCAAGAATTTGTCTACTTCTGCCTTATAAATATCCACTGACTTGGCTTCCACAGCCCTCTGAGTTCCACAGATTAACTACCCACTTACTAAAGAGGTTCCTCCTCATCTCCTTTCTAAAAGAGCGGCCTTTAATTCTGAGGCTGTGACCTCTGGTCTTAGACTCTCCCATCCAGGCTTTTCACTATTCAAAAGATGGCTCGTGGTGGAGGAGGTGAGAAGACGGGAGGAGGCAGAGCGACACGCCAAGGCCATCTCAATGGCCAAGCAGGGCCAATGGACTAACTGGGAGAGCCTGGTAAAGAGGAAACTCAGCTGGCGTGATATCTGGCAAATGGAAGGATCTCGGCTAAGTTTTCTCATCAGAGCCACTTAAAAAGACCAAGTACTCTGAACTGGCAACTGAAGCTTCCCAGAATGGCTGGAAGACCAAGATTTTCCCTGTCGAAGTGGGATGCAGGGGATTTGTTGCTACATCTATGACCAGGCTATTAAAGAAAATGGGGGTGAGGGGTCGCTCCCTCCAACAAGCAATCAAATTATTATCAAATTCTGCAGAAAAAAACAGCAATTGGATTTGGATCAAAAGGAGAGATAACAATTGGGCTGCAAGATGAAGACAGGAGGGTATGGAATTGAGGGGGGTGTAACTGGGACACCAGGTATCACCGTTGAGCCCTCTGGAGATGTTGTGGGCTTATCAATGAAATGTCAAAGAAGGAGGGTGCCCACCTGATGACCCCAGTGACGTACCTACCCTACCTTTCACCACTCCAATCCCACTGCAAATAGCAAGAGTGCCGACTTACTAGAGGGATTGAAACATCGTCCAATTAGCTCTACTGTATGTTTCAATGGGTCCCCGCTCAAATTTCTAAACTCCAGCGAGTACAGGCCCAGTGCCGTCAAACGCTCACCATATGTTAACCCACTCAATCCTGGGATAATTCTTGTAAACCTCCTCTGGACCCTCTCCAGGGCCAGCACATCCTTCCTCAGATACGGGGCCCAAATTTGCTCACAATAGGGCGATTACACGGTAGATCAAAAGGTCAAAGTGTGTGACCCACGGAGTCACTCAAGGAGTCGTACTGGAGGACAAGCAAGCCTCCGGCATACACTCGTCACATACAACACGGACGTTCTTACCTGGAAAATAACATCAAAATGGTCCGTTTTTGTGCTGTTAAAAATTGTGGGAATGGGGCTAACCGTGAGAGCTATTTATTGTACTCCAGAATTCTAAAAGTGAGGAGAAATGATGGTAGAGAGAAGCGAGAGTCGAAGGGACAACAACAGCCAAAGTGTTTGGCGAACATTGGCCATGCAGATATTAAGATGGAAAAGATCGAGAATTATCGCGTTTGTTCACTGCATTTCATCAACAGTAAGGCATTCTTTGTGTTTTTTTCTTGACTCCTTCGGTATCTAAAAAGTTTTAGAAGTTACCATGGTTCTCAAGTGGGTGTTTACAATGTTTCTGAAGGGAAATTTCAAAAGATATACGTGGGTTTTAACTTACATTTTACTCAGATGCAAACCAAGTAATGGCAGAATTGTTAGCTAGTAATTGAACATAATTCAGCTCAGTCAATTGACAATATCATTGAAAGGGAGGGGGTGTATAAACTTTCAGGACATTATTATTTTCCAAAATATACATTTCAATTTTACATGTTTAATGACGACTCACATGTATTCACATTTATTTATTTATTTTTGCATTACAGAAAATGGCATAAAACTAAATTGTTTGGCACCTGATAGTCCTGATAAAATGACCGTGAACATATTACATATTTTCTGAAGACAAGTGAAAATAAACCCAACGTGCCCAAAGTTTTATTAACATTATACCAATCTAAAGGTGTTTTTTTAATTGTTTTTAATGCTGATAGTTTTTAGATTTGGCCAATGCCATTCCCTTTTTTACATAAAATTATTTAGTTACTTTTTCCATGCATGGGTTTAAGTTTACAGTTTACTGTTTTGGGGTAATTATTTTCCGTGTGGGTTAATATTTTTAAAACTACCTGTTGTTTGTACTCACACGAAGTTGAATAAAAAGCACAAGAATATCATGCATCAAATATTAATAATAGCTGGGTGAGTGTCGCACCGAATACATGGAAACTAGCACGAAAATCCAAATGTTTATTTATAGTCGAGTGCACTTTCTATTCGTTAAAATGAAACGTCACTAAAAACTTAAAACACTGATTTTAAAACTTGTGAATATCATAAATAAATGATCGAAAATGTACTTTTCCACACACCACTCACTCATAACTGTGGACGATTCATTGGAATAGATAACCATTTGCAAATTGATTGTAAGTCGATGACTTGTATGCCTGAAAATAATTTGCCGTGTATGGACTCGCCGTTGATATCAAGTATGCTGTGGTGTCCATGGAATTGAGTTCTGGAAGTTGGGAAATATCATGCGATTTCCCTGTTTCAGGCACTAAATGAGGGTGAACACCAATCACAGAAACATATCGTGCATACTCGTCAGTTGAAAGATTGGAAGCATACTGCAACAATTCAACGGCTGCTGGGACCGAAGACAGTCCTGCTGTACTGGCAGCCATAGTAATCAACACACTCGTGCTTGCCTCCAGTACACCGCTTGTCTTCCAGAAGGTGTTGCACGGCAACATTACGCGTCAAGTGTCAACCATGCAATTGCCCTATACCCCAAATGTGGCCTGACCAGCGCCTCATAGAGTCTCAGCATTACATCTCCGCTTTAAGATTCCAGTCCTCTTGGTATAAATGATTGAACTCTGCACAATCCATCACAAAGAAGTTGCTCATTTGGCAGCCCAACCTTATCTCTGCCCCAGTAGCACACACAGTGGCTGCAGGAGATTCTGTTATATGGGATGTTATGTGGGACTGTGGGGGACTAACTGTGCTGCTGCTGTTCACTGCACTGCTTCTTCCCACTAATCAATGCAACAATAATAATCCCTTTGGCTGGAGCTGTGTCTCCTTCATGCTCCTGACGACTGCATTGTTAATCCAGTTCGAGTGGCTGCCCTAGCTGTCCACCTGCCTCACATCACTCGAGCTGCCATGAAGCTTTAGTTGTGGACATGAGCCAATGTTTCACAATGAAAAGGAACACAATGGTTACCAGGAAATGCTTGTAAACCAACAGTAGAGGGTGAAGCATAATGGCCCTGAATGTAATTGGTAACAACACCAGGGGCTGACCATGTATCACAACAAAATATTGTTATTAGATTCATTTCACATTGTGATAAATGAGAGCTGACATGATGCTTTATGTGGTGTTTACGCGGTTAAAGTAACAGGTAATAAGCACCAAAGAATTATTATCTGCATGCATGTTCGGAAGGTGACGCCTCACATAAAACAGTTCCAGTGCAAATTGGAGGAACAGAATCTCATATTTCACTTGGACAGCTCACAGCCCATTGGTATGAATATTGATTTCTCTCACTACAGGTAGCCCCGGCATTCCCCCCCCTCTCTATCCCTCCCCTATCCAAGTTCCACCAGCTTCTCATTTTCACCCAACAAACAGGCAACAATGGCCTGTTTCCTTTATCATCGTTACTTTTTTGCACATCTTTCATTCATTGTTCTTTATCTCTCCACATCACCGTCTATGTCTCTCATTTCCCTTATCCATGACCAGTCTGAAGAAAGGTCTCGACCCGAAACGTCACCCTTTCCTTCTCTCCAGAGATGCTGCCTGTCCCACTGAATTACTCGGGCACTTTGTGTCTGTCTTTGGTTTTAATCAGCATCTGCAGTTCCTTCTTACACACCAGTCAGTTAATGGCGTCTCCCAACAGTTGGCATGGTTTAGAACCTAACAATAGCACAACGAGAGGAGTGAGAACCACTGTCACAACTCTGCTGCAAACAACACATTCTGGAGTAACTCAGTGGGTCGAGCAGCATCTGTGGAGGCAGAGACAGAGGCACATGTTGATGTTATGGGTCCTGTCCTCATCACAATCTGTCCCCCAGTGCACATAGTAAAACATGTTTAGTTTAGATTAGAGATACAATATAGAAACAGGCCCACCGAGTCTGTGCCGACCAGCGATCCCCGCACACTAACACTATCCTACACACACTAGGGATAATTTACAATTTTACCGAAGCCAATTAGCCTACAAACATGTACTACTTTGGAGTTTGGGAGGAAACCGGAGCACCCGGAGAAAACCCACGCAGGTCATGGGGAGAACGTACAAACTCCGTACAGACAGCACCCTCAGTCAGGATTGAACTCGGGGTCTCTGGCACTGTGAGGCAGCAACTCGACCACTGTGCCACCGTGCTGCCCACTGTATCCATGGAAGTTACTTTAAATGGGATGAGGCAGAATGGATATGTTTCCTTGACAAATAAAATATACAGTCAATAATTTGAAGAATACAAAAATCAAAATACTGCAGACGCATGAAATCTGAAATATATTTATGAAGAGCTGGAATCCTTAAAGACCACTGATGTTTCAGACACAAAAACACATTTGGAGCCACAATGAAACTTTGGCAAAGGTTGTAAACTTCACGTATAACATATTTCAGGAGGTAGTCACATTGGTAGAGAGGTCCCCTGAATCAATACCACTCACTCATATTTGGGGCAATGGTTTCTTGGGGAAAGCAGTCAGTCAGGAGTCTGTCACAACATGTAGCTCAACAACAGGGAGTGGAGGAATAGGAGAGAGGACGTATCTGTCACTGCTGGTTCACTAGTTAAGGGGACAAACAGGTGCTCCTGTGGTTACAGATGTGACTACGGAGCAGCGTAGTACACTGGGATGGAGTGGTACACTATAATATTGTACACTAGGGTGGTGTTGTACACTGGGATGTTGTACACTAGGATGGAGTAGTGCACTGGGATGGAGTGGTACACTATAATATTGTACACTAGGGTGGAGTGGTACACTAGAATGTTGTACACTAGAATGTTGTTCACTAGGGTGGAGTTGTACACTAGGGTGGAGTGGTACACTATAATATTGTACACTATGGGTGGTGTAGTGCACTGGGATGTTGTACACTAGGGTGGAGTTGTACACTGGGATGGATGTTGTACACTAGGGTGGAGTTGTACACTAGGGTGGAGTTGTACACTAGGGTGGAGTTGTACACTAGGGTGGAGTTGTACACTATAATGTTGTACACTAGGGTGGTGTTGTACACTGGGATGTTGTACACTAGGGTGGAGTTGTACACTAGGGTGGAGTTGTACACTAGGATGGAGTTGTACACTAGGGTGGAGTTGTACACTAGGGTGGAGTTGTACACTATAATGTTGTACACTATAATATTGTACACTAGGATGGAGTTGTACACTAGGGTGGAGTTGTACACTGGGATGTTGTACACTAGGGTGGAGTTGTACACTAGGGTGGAGTTGTACACTAGGATGGAGTTGTACACTAGGGTGGAGTTGTACACTATAATGTTGTACACTAGGGTGGAGTTGTACACTAGGATGGAGTTGTACACTAGGGTGGAGTTGTACACTAGGGTGGAGTTGTACACTGGGATGTTGTACACTATAATATTGTACACTAGGATGGAGTTGTACACTAAGGTGGAGTTGTACACTGGGATGGAGTAGTACACTGGGATGGGGTGGTACTCTAGCTTGGTGCTGGGGTCAGGGATGTCAGTGAATAACAGCAAAACATTTTGAAAGGGGAGAATGGAGATGCAGTATTCATGATCCTGATCAGTTCCAATGACATGGGTAGAGAAAGAGATGAGGTCCTGTGATCAGGTCTAGAGCACTAGGAAAGAGATTAAAGAGCACAACTTAATCCCCAGAGTTACTTTCCCTGTTGTGGGTGGGCAAGGTCAGGGATGGGAGGAGAGATGCACGGATGTCTGCCGGAGAGATGGCGATGGAAGGGGTGAATTGATCACCAGGAAGTCATTCCCAATCAGAATCAATATCCTGACAGGAGTGTTTGCTGGTTGATGAGGAAGCACTGAGGCACAGGATAAGGAGTGATGATTGATCGCTGAATTCCCAAGATTTATTTAGTTTAGTTTAGAGATACAGCATGGAAACAGGCCCTTCGGCTGAGAAGTGACTGATAGAGGAACATAAAATTAGAAGATAAGGTGGGTAGTCAGAATCTTATTCCCATGGAAGTGCTATAAAACACAAGAGGGTGTAGGTTTACGGGGTGAGGAAGGAACTGAAGGATACAAGGTTGATTTCTGGAACATGCAGCCAGGAAAGATGGTGAATCAGATGTAATGACTGTGTTAAGAGACATTTAGACACTTGAATTGGCAAGGCAAAGAAATATAGAGATCTAATGCAGGAAAATAGGATAAGTATAGTTGTGCTCGGATGTGATGGGCCAAATGAGCTGTTCCCCTCCATGACGATGCCAGTGAGAGAAGTAGAGGGTTTACAAACTCAGTGAGAAAACTTTGATCAGATCCTCTGTTTTATCATATTGCTGGACTCATTGAATCATTCAACTTACCTCAAAATTATTTTTTGTCATCTGGCTGTGGGATTTTTTCAAACTGTCACTTTAGTACCAAAATACTTTCTATTTTTAGGTTTGAATTTATAACATTACTCCCTTGCACTGATAGGTATTCCATGGATTAATGATATAGCGAAGAGCTGGAATAACTCAGCGGGACAGGCAGCATCTCTGGAGAGAAGGAATGGGTGATGTTTCGGGTCGAGACCCTTCTTCAGAGTTCCTTCTTACACATTAATGATATAGCCATCAGCTCAAGGCACTAACGTTATAAATTCAAACCTAAAAATATAATGCGTGCTGGTGCAAAAGCATCTGCTTAAAAAAAAACCTCAACCAGGGAACACCAACGTGCCTTTATCAAGGGAAGGCCTTGCCTCAACAATCTGGCTGGTATTTGAGGAGGTAACAGATTATCGATGAGACTAGGACTGAGTAGTTGACATGGTTTACATGAACCGCAGTATATGTATATACTAGATTATAAAATCCTGAGAGGAATAGGTCGGATAGACGCACAGAGTCTCATGCCCAGAGTAGGGGAATCGAGAACCAGACATAGGTTTAAGGTGAGGGGGAAACATTTTATAGGAGCCTGAGGGATAACATTTTCACACAAAAGGTGGTGGGTGTATGGAAGGAGCTGCCAGAGGAGGCAGTTGAGGCAGGTACTACAGCATTTAAAAGACATGTGGACAAGTACATGGATAGGAAAGATTTAGAGGGATTTGGACCAAACGTGGGCAGGTATGACTAGTGTAGATGGTGCATCTTGATCAGCATGGACAAGGTGGGCTGAAGGGCCTCTTTCTGTGCTGTATGACTCTATGACTATGACCATTGAGTTGGAGATGGATTACACTTGGATTATCACGTAATATCCAGGCTGATGTCCATCAATGCCCTTTAGTTTGAGTCAGAGCAGAGACAGTGACTGTCCCCATTTCAAGAATTGGCCAGTCTGGACAGGGAACCCTCCCACACCCCTCCCTCCATGCTCCCATCCATTCCTGGTTCCTTCCCACTCATGCTCCCCTTCCCATGGTCCCATCCATCCTCTGCTCTGTCCCCTACAACTCTCCCTTCCCTCAATCCCTCTGCCCCTCCTCACAACTGCCTTTATCTCACTCCCTTTCCAACATTGCCTTGTGGTCAGCACAATATCACATTGACATTGTCTCTCACCCTGACATGTTTGAAGGGCCGGGCCCTGATGTCCAGAACATTGTCTTCAAACATTCTCCTCCTCCTCTCCCTCTGCTCCACAAACTCAGCCCTCATTCTTTATTTACTGCACCTCATCACATGGTAGCATGGTGGCGCAGCGGTAAAGTTGCTGTCTTACAGAGCTGGAGACTCGGGTTTGATCCTGACCATGGGTGCTGTCTGTACAGAGTTTGTACCTTTTCCTAGTGACCGCATGGGTTTTCTCCGGGTGCTCCGGTTTCCTCCCACACTCCAAAGATGTGCCGGTATACAGGTTCATTAGATTGGTATAAGTGTAAAATTGTCCTTAGTTTGTGTAGGATAGTGTTAATGTGCGGGGATCGCTGGTCGGTGCAGACACGGTGGGCCGAAGGCCCTGTTTCCCTGCTGTATCTCTAAACTAAACTAAACATGTCACGTTGCTGTGATTTCATGAGGAAAGATGTGAGATCGCTCCAGAGAAGTGATCTGACTGTGGAGGTGTGGTTCCGTGCCATCTGCCAGGGTGCTGTCTGATGCTTGGATCCACATGTTGTGCATTTGTATTTAACAATATATATATGCTGCAGAGAGCAATGCAGACTATTCGCAAAAGCCACCGACCAACCATCCAAGAAGTTCCTTTCCCTCCAACAAAAGATCTACTGGCTGAGTGAACAATTAGAAAGTAAATACATAACGAATAGAACGGCAGTTCCGTTTATTGCTTCTCCTTATTTTCCTGTTTCCGGCAACGTATCAGACAACTCTATCAATTCCCCTTCGATTCATTTCCCATTCTTATGATAAATGCTGATTTACAGTAACTCGTTGACCTACGACAAAACTGCCATGGATTGGTGTAGATGGACCACAGGATCAGGGTAAGTATGATGGGCTGAAGGGCCTGTTTCCGTGCTGAGATTTTAGATAGTAGGAGGATTAGAGAGAAGTTGAGGCAAATCCTTGTCACTTCAGAGTGGTGGAGCCTGGTCCTCACTGAATGAGTTGACACCTCAGCACATTGTAGATGTTCTTGTGGAATGCTCAGATCCCCCATACTAGGACCAAGAGCTCAGAAACTAACCATTTGAGTTCAGAGCAAGGCTGGCCACTCGGCCCTTCCATACTATTCAATCGTGCCTTCAACTCTACCTTCCTGCTTTAACAATTAGAAGCAATATGTCAGAAATATAAACGGATGGAAGAAGTGAGGTGTTGCCCTTTGGGGGAACTAACATGGGACCTACAGTGAATGGTCGGGCTGTGGGGAGTGTTGTAGAGCAGAGGGATCTAGGAGTACAGGTACATAGTTTATTGAAAGTGGTATTACAGGTAGATAGGGTGGTCATATAGGCTTTTGGCACATTGGACTTCATCAGACAGGGTATTGAGCATATTGTGTCTATTGAATATAGAAGTTGGGAGGTCATGTTGTATTTGTATAAAACGTGGTGAGACTGCATTTAGAGTATTGTGTTCAGTTTGGGCTCCATGTTATAGGGAAGATGGTGTCAAGCTGGAAAGGGTAGAGAAAAGATTTGAGAAAAGATGTTGCCAGGACTCGAGGGCCTGAGCTATAGGCAGAGGTTGAGCAGGCTAGGACTCTATTCCTTGGAGCACTGGAGGATGAGGGGTGATCTTATAGAGGTGTACAAAATCATGAGAGGAATAGATCGGGTAGACGCACAGAGTGTCTTGCCCAGAGTAGGGGAATTGAGAACCAGAGGGCGTAGGTTTAAGGAGAAGGAGGAAAGATTTAATAGGAACCTGAGCGATAGCTTTTTCACACAAAGAGTGGTTGCAACAATCTGTCGATGGAGGTAGTTGAGGCAGGAACTATCGCAACATTAAGAAACATTTAGACAGGTGCATGAATATGGCAGGTTTCAAGGGATATGGACCAAACGTACGCAGGTGGGACTAGTGTAGTTGGGAAATGTTGGCCGGTGTGGGCAAATTGGGCCAAAAGACTGTTTTGACACTGTAAGACTCTGTGACTGTGTAGATAGACACAACCAAAGATCATAGAGTTCCATGATCTTTGGACACAACAAGCTGGAGTAACTCAGCGGGACAGGCAGCATCTCTGGAGAGAAGGAATGGGTGACATTTCGGGTTGAGACCCTTCTTCGGACTCTGTCAGCAGGTCATGCAGCATCTGTGGGGGCAAAGGGATAGTCGACATTTTGGATCTGAAATCAATCCAGGGTTACTGACAAGCGCTTTCCAAATGATTATTGGGGTTTAATATGGACAAATACATTTGTACTGGATGGAATAAATGTCCCTGCATTAACCGTGGGTGGAATATCGTCATTGAGGGGGATCTCCAGTAGCCCAGGGAATGGTGTATCGCTCACCGAACTGAGCTGCTGGAGACTTCATCAATAACACAAATGTTGCTTCTGTGGGCAAATGTGACCTCAAGGTGGAATCTGCAGTAGGGCAGAAACAAAGTGAAACAAAGGGACACATACTGCACCATTCAGAAAGCAGATTCAGCTACTTCAAACATTGCAGTAAAGTTTAAAAGAGAAGATTCCTGCGCATGTGTTTAAGAAGGAACTGTAGATGTTGGAAAATCGAAGGTAGACAAAAGTGCTGGAGAAACTCATCGGGTGCAGCAGCATCTATGGAGCGAAGGAAATAGGCAACGTTTTGGGACAAAACCATTCTTCAGACTGATGGAGGGTGGGGAGGGGGGGGGGGTGAGGGGCAGGGAGAAGAAAGGAAAAAGGAAGAGGGCTGAGGGCTGAGGGAGAGCTGAGAAGGGGAGGAGACAGCAAGGGCTATGGGAAATTGGAGAATTCAATGTTTATGCCGCTAGGGTGCAGACTGCCTAAGCGGAATATGAGGTGCTGCTCCTCCAATTTCCGGTGGTGCTCACTCTGGCCATGGAGGAGGCACATGATGTGTACCAAAGATCTCCGCTCTATGATCTTTGATGTGTATTGCTGTGGCATTCAGATGCAAATTGACTGCTGCATTGCATACCATGTTTGCTAATGAACTGAAGAACCCGCGTGGGGGGGGGGGGGAGTGTGATCAGGGATTGATGTCATGATCATGTGGAAAGATTTGATAATTAATTCACTGAGTGGCAATGAATCTCATCTCAATAACTATGTATCTACACTAAACAGATCCACTTATTTACAATGTGCCAGCATTCTCCCTGATCAGAAAGGGCCCAGAAAAATTATCTCATTAAATTATCATAGATGCTACCAAGACTGGAATGCAGCAAAATTTAATCCTGAAATTGTGAGCGAGAAATGCTTTTATTCTCAAAACTAAATCAAACTCGTGCACTTCTGGGTTTAACCAACATTACATTAAATAATGCATATTAAAAAAATATCATAAAGTACATATAAAATCTTAGTATATCACATAAAAGCATCATAAATTATATTTAAAGAATAAAAAATAAAAAAACACAATAAATAAGTTAAAATTCCAGATTAAAAGAATGATCAATGTCCTACAACGAGACAACGATACCAGTGTCTCCACAGCTGGGATTCGTAGCGTGTAGTGCTAAACCCTTATGGTTGACAAGGCCACAATAATTACATTTTTAGTCATTTATCCTGCAAATGAATTTATACATGTGATGTCTTAGGATAGCTTCTAAAGTACTGACTCCTGCAGCCACAAACATATTACTGGCACTACACCATCTAGGTTTCCTTAGCAGTGTTCTCATGGCATCGTTATATGCCGCCTTTAGTCTCTGCATACTTGACTTTCCATAGTTCGACCACAGGTGCGCAGTGTAGAGTGGTGTGCAGTATGCTCTAAATAGCGACATCTTCACCACATCTGCACACGCACCAAATTTACGCAAGAGAATATTCGCCTGTACATACAGCATGCGTCGTTGCCTATAGATATCCTCATCATTTGTCATTAGTTCTGTAATAATATGCCCTAGATATTTTACCTTATTACAGACACTAAGATTGTTGTCAGACAATTTAAAATCAGGAAATTTTAGACATTTATCCTCTTTGGTTCTACAGATCATAACAGCACTCTTAATAGCATTATATTTAATATCATGTTCATATTAAGAACTCGAGGGAAGATGTTTAAGGAGAGGGCTGTGGATATATGGAACGAGGAACCAGAGGAGGTAGTTGAGGCAGAAACTATCACAGCAGTTGGACATGTTCATGGATAGGAAAGATTTAGAGTGATGTGGACCAGGTCCAAGCAAATGGAATGGTTGAGGCATCTGGGTTAGCATCATCACATTGGGCTGAAGGGCCTGTTTCCAAGCTGTATAACTAGAGAACTGTGAGCATGCATCCAAATCTAGGACTTGCAGCATTAAGGTAGCAAGGGCACATATTAAATCTGGAACTTGCAGCTTTAAGGTGGCCAGGACACATTTTAGAGGGAGCAATGTACTTGTAGAAAAAAACCTGTTCAGATAGCGTGAGATGGAAGGACACAGATAAGTCTTGCTTTTGGTGGAGATTTTTGTTTCTTGCTGTTGGAGAGTTAACGGATCATCTTTCTCTGAGCAGGTGTGAAATCGGGTTGAAAACCAAAGAGCAGAAATAAACCAATGTTTATCCTCTAATTGAGCAATCCCAAACCTGCTGCATGTCTCAGTCACACCTTCACCTGTAGTTCACCTGAACCTCTCCTATTCTCAGCACCTGGAGCAGGTGAGAGCTTCAGCTTGGTCGAAGGCAAGTACATTCTACAAAATGTAAAAAGGAACAGATAAAATAATGGTCAGAATACCATTGATAAAGTGATCCCAAGGAGGAACAGCACCTCTCTTTCTGCCTGGTCACGCTGCAGGATTCAATATTGAAGACCACCTTGTTGACACTGTCGATATCTGTCTGTCCTGATGCAGGGTTTCAGCCTGAAACATTGACCATTCCTTTCCCCCCAGAGTTGCTGCTCAACACGCTGGGTTCCAGTTCTGTCTATTTTGGCCCTGATTATCTCTCTCTCTCTACCAGTGCAGCCTGACCTGCACGGCATCTCCCAAGGATGAACAACACAAACCACAAAGTGTTGTCATCTACTCTGACTGCTACATTTACCCATTTGATCTGACTTGATTGGAGATATTCACTTTGTTCTATCCATCTTTCCCCTATGATCTTTTCCAATGCATCTAACATTCCCTCCCTTGCCGAGTTCTGGCTGTTTCTATTGCCGTGGATATTGCTGGACTTGCTGTACAATTCCAGCATTTTTTGTTATATTTGTAGATTCAAGATTTTATTTCAGATTTTTAGCATCTGCAGGTTTTTATTGATGTTGATGGAAAACCAGCTTTGTTGCTCAGTTTGTGATGTTACTGGTCTATTTGGTTAATTGTGGCGTAGTATTGCACACTTCATTCTATACAACACTTGGCTTCTAAAGCCCATGTAAATCGGAGAATGGATCTTTATAATTGTGTGACCATGTCATGCCTTCTCATTAACTGTGTTGCGCCTGACAGATCTGTCAGAAACCATTAAAGGGACTTACTGAAAGGGCTTGTCAGATGAATGTTACTGCCCTGGATGCTGTTATTACATTTTTAAACATGTAACTAGAACGGAATTCATTCTTTGAAATAATTCACTGCTTTTCAACTTGTGAGTGCAGTCAATAGAAAATTAATGTAAAATTCCCACCATTTGCACTGATCCCTAGATTCTGAGGGTAGTTTTTCCACAAACAAGCTCAGCATTCCACTATGATCCCTTTACTCTCTATATATAGATGCTTTTGCACCTGCAAACAGTTTGGGAGAAGCTGGGAATCTGTAGAGTTGAGGTTGAGGGGCGAGTCTCTGACTGGAGGTCTTTGACCAGTGGTGTTCTGTGAAGATCACTGCTGCCACTTCTGTTACTTGTGTTATACATAAATGACTTGCACGGCACCGAGTCCTCTCAAAATCTACACCTCACATCTTTCAGGAGAAAATCTCATCTGCCATTGGCAAAATGACTGCAGGTGACACCAGGTGAAGGTGTTCTCCACAGGTGTTGGGTGACATGAGGTGAAGGTGTTCTCCACAGGTGTTGGGTTCAATGTGTTTTATGAAAGATTGGAGACGGGTCTGTTGCAGTTTCAGAGGGATGTTGATCAGCAGTGGGAGTGTAAGAAAACAGGACAGTGGAGACAGTCAACTGTGTCTTGGTCTGAGAGAGGTGGGATGGAATCAAAGGGCTAAATAGTCTCTTTCTTCACTGTTTCCATCTATTGATTCCATGATTCCACAGCTGGCTGAGGATGAGCAAGAAGATGAGGCTATGTTCAGTGTTGCTGTTTGTGTCTTTCAGGTTGTGGAGTGGCTCTGCTTGACCTGCCAGACTCAGCGAGCACTTAGTGGACAACTCGGAGACCCTGGGAAAATGCCTCCTTTGCATCCAATGTCAACTAATGCCCCAGGAAAGCAGCAATCACCGGGCCTCCCTCCTCCCAAACAGCAACATTCCCAGAAAGGTCAACCTTCACCCTCACAGGCAAAAGAAACTGAGCAGAAACCAGCGGGGACCTCCCAAACAGCAGAGACTAAGGACACAGTCCCGGCCAAACCATCAGAAACAGCACCTGCAGTCAGACAAGGCAAAGCACTGGTTCAGGAGGCACAGACCCCAAAACCAGGCTCTGGAGAACAGTCCCAAGCTGCACAACAGAAGCAGGCTCAGTTAATTCCTGAGCAAACAGGAGGTGCTGAGAAACCTGGCGCAGCGGTGCCTACACCCAGTGACAAAGTGCCAGCAGTTGAAGTAAAGGAGGTAAAGGCTGGACAAACGTTGGCCACAACAGGACATTCAGAATCGCCACCTGAAGCCACAAATACACAGACTGAACAAGTGAGAAAACCCGAACCAGTGGAGAATGCAAAAGACAAAGTGACAGCCGTGAGTAAAACCTTGCTTTCTGTCCATTCTAAAGAATGTTTCAATGTTGCTCCACTCTAACCTTCCACACACACAGTCGATTGTAAATTGATGTTTGGGTATAAGACAGGTAATGCGGTGTCCTGTGGCCATGTTTCATAACATTCCTCTTCTTCATGGTCTAAGTTCTGGGATTCCCTGCCCATTGTCTCTGCGGGATTTCCTTCATCATCGTGTATGCATCTCATCAAGGGCAGGTGGAATGGGTCAATAGATCTGAGATTTTTGAGGTGGTAACGAGGGAGATTGATGCAAGCAGAGCATTAGATGTTAAATATATGAACAAGACACAGGGGTTTCAAGATGTGTGGGTGAACTGGATTCAAAATTGGCTTAGTGAAAGGATCCAAGGATAGTGGTGGATGAGTGTTTTCCTGTTGGCAATCTGTTCTAAGTGATGAATAGTGGGATTGAAGCTGTGAGTGTGTTTGTAATATTTATAAATGAATCGTATGAGATATAGGGGGCATGATCAGTAAGTTTGCAGACAATGTGAACCTAGGCAGAGTTGTAGATAGCAAAGAAGGGGGATGTAGATCAGTCTGAAAGTTAGTCAGACCAGTGGCAGATAAATCGCTGAGGCCTGACCAACTGCATTATGGATTCGGACTTTGATCAATTGGAGAAAGGCCAACTATGATGCTATGTGGCAAGGCCAACTTTCATGGTATTCGACAGTAACTTGCAAACATTGATGGGAGTAGATTGCTTATGGAATGTCCAGAAAGTGGGATGCTTTTGAAAGTGTGAGAGTTCAAAGTATGCATGTTCCTATTAGAGTGAAGAGAAAGTTGCAGTTGTACAAAAAAATGCTAGCATTTATTTCGAGAGGACTAGAATATAAAAACAGGGATGTAATGCTGAGTCTTTATAAGGCACTGGTCAGACCCCATCTGGAGTATTGTGAGCAATTTTGAGCCCTATACCTGAGGAAAGATGTGCTGGCTCTGGAGAGGGTCCAGAGGAGGTTTACAAGAATGATTCCAGAAATGATTGAGTTAACATATGATGAGCATTTGAAGGCACTGGGCCTGTACCTGCTGGAGTTTAGAAGAATGAGAGGGGACCTCATTAAAACTTACCAAATTTGGATAGAGTGAATGTGGAGAGGATGTTTCCACTAGTGGAAGAGTCTAGAACCAGAGGCCATAACCGCAGAATAAAAGAACATACCTTTAGGAAGGAGATGAAGAGGAATTTCTTTAGTCAGAGGGTGGTGAATCTGTGGAACTCATTGCCACAGAAGGCTGAGGAGGCCGTCAATGGATATTTTTAAGTGAAAATTGTCAGATTTTGTATTAGTACGGATGTCAGGGATTATGGGTAGAAGGCAGGGGAATGGGGTTGAGATGGAAAGATAGATCAGCCATGATTGAATGACGAATTTGACGATAGGTCGAATGGCCTACTACTGCTCCTATAACATGAATTTATTAGGCTGTACTTGAGAATTTTGTGTATAGTTCTGGTCTCCACACTACACAAAGTGATTTGGTAGCAATGGAGAGTGCGGAGGAGATTTACCATGATGCCTGGAATTGTAAAGGCACTGTAATTCTAAAGAGAAATTGGATAAATTGTGTTTATTCTCATTGGAAGTAGGAGGCGAAGGAGTTACTTTATGGAGCATTTCAGGATTTTGAGGGGCAGAGATAAGGTTAATAGTCAGAATCGTTTTTCCTAGGTCAAGAGAGGGCGAAAGGTTCAGGTGAAATGAGAGAAATGTAAAGGAATTCTGAGGGGTAAGTTTTTCACACAGAAGGTGGTAAATATTTGTAATTAGCAGCCAGAGGAAATAGTGGAGACAGATTCTATTACAATATTTAAAGGGCGTTTGAGCAGATACTTAGATAGGAAGGGTAGGGGGCGCTGCTCTGGCAGCAGCCATGTCAGCAGCGCGTCAGTTTTTCAACTTTTTTTTATTTTTTTAGTATGTTTTAAAGTCTGTATTTAATGTTTCTTTATGTGTTTTGTGTGGGGGGTGGTGTGGGGGGGGGGGGTAAGGGGGAACCGCTTCGGTCGCCTCCTCCACGGAGAGGCGAGTTTTTCCAGGTCGCCTCTCCCGTGGCCTAACATCAAGGATCGACGCGGCCTTTCCCGGAGACGCGCCCGGGGCTTCAGCGGCGGGCGCAGAGTGGACTCTCGGCGTGGAGCGGGTGAGCCCTCGCTGGAGGGGAGCGCTCCGTTTCGCTGGCCCGGGGCAGCCGGCAGCCTGAAGTCGCAGCCTGAAGCCGCGGTCTGCAGAGCTCCAGCTGGTGTGGCGTCTACAGCCCGGGATCTCACGTTGGGTACCCGGGGGGAAGAAGAAGCCATCACTGCCGGCCCGCGGCCGACTTCTACCGCGGGTCTGGCATGGACTTACCATCACCCCTGGAGGGGAGCTTCGACCGCCGGCCCTGCAGTCTACGGTGCTTCTGGCTGCGGCGGGGACTTAAATCTTGACCGCCGGTCTGCGGCCTACAACAACTTAAAGCCGCGGTCTCCGGTGAGAAAGAGCCGATCCTGGACTGACTCTGGACTCTGGTCCTGACCACAGGGGGGAAATGGAGGAGGACTGGCCAAATTTTGTGCCTTCCACCACAGTGATGAATGCTGTGGTGGATGTTTGTGTTACAGTTTTATTGTGGTTGTGTGTTCTTTATTATTGTATCGCTGCAGACAACCCAAATTTCCACCAGCCTGGCTGTGTGGCAATAAATTATATCTAATCTAATCTATGGCGGAAATTGGGCCTAATGGAGCAAAAGGATTTAGCATAGATAAGCATGGACGACAGATGGCACAATGGGCTAAGTGTTCGGCTGGCAACCGGAAGGTAGCTGGTTCGAATCCCGCTTGGAGTGCATACTGTCGTTGTGTCCTTGGGCAAGACACTTCACCCACCTTTGCCTGTCTGTGTGGATGTAATTGTGTGAAGCACTTTGGGGTCAATGCAAGTTGACTAAAAATGTGCTATATAAATAAAGAAATTTAATTTAATGGGCCAGATGAACTGAAAGGACCCATTTCTGTGCTGTGTAGGAAGGAACTGCATATGCTGGTTTAAACTGAAGATAAGCACAAAATGCTGGAGTAACTCAGCGGGACAGGCAGCATCTCTGGAGAGAAGGAATGGGTGACGTTTCAGGTCGAGACATTTGAAGAAGGGTCTCAACCCAAAATGTCACCCATTCCTTCTCTCCAGAGATGCTGCCTGTCCCGCTGAGTTACTCCAGCGTTTTGTGTCTGTCTCCCATTTCTGTGATGTATGTTTCCATGAATCTTTGATTCTGGTAAGTACTGATCCTGCCAGTATTGCCCACATCCTGAATATAAATAAATTATTAAAACATGGAGAAAAGCTTAGCTAAAGGCCTTCAGGAAATTCAACGGAGAACTCGAAATAAATCCTATTTACATACAGAATAGTGAAAGGCTTGGGTAGAGTGGATGTGGCGAGGATGTTTCCACTAGTGGGAGAATCAAGGGTAGGAGGTCATAGCCTCAGAATTAAAGGACGTTCTTTCAGGAAGCCGATGAGGAGGAAATTCCGTAGTCAGAGGGTGGTGAATCTGTGGAATGCTTTGCCACAGACGGCTGTAAGGGCAAGTCAGTGGATACTTTTAAGGCAGAGATAGATGGATTTTTGATGAGTACAGGTGTCAGAGGTTATGGGGTGAAGGCAGGAGAATGGGGTTAGGAAAGAGAGATAGATCAGCCATGATTTAATGGCGGAGTAGACTTGAAGGACCGAATGGCCTAATTCTACTCCTATCCCTTATGGCCTTATTTCTGCTAAAATCAATGAGAATGTGGAACTCGTGTGAATGAATGAAAATCATTTCCCGCCAAGGATTTATCAACTTTGGTGTTTATCTGAAGATGAACAACACTCTGACAGATTAAATTGCCGACCCTTTACTCTTTGTTCTAGTTTTTCTCCACAAGATGAAACATCCGTTTCACCCCCCCCCTCCCCTGTCAAGACCCATCAGGATGTGATAGTGTTGCCTCCCACAGGGATTGGCTGAGGGACAGATGGAGCACATCCATACTCTGTATATCCTCTGTTACTTCAGTGAACCATTCCTCAGCACCTCATTCTGTTACACCCACCACTTGCACATCCATACTATGCACATCTATGCACTGCACATCTGTACACTGCACATCTGTACACTGCACATCTGTACACTGCACATCTGTACACTGCACATCTGTACACTGCACATCTATACACTGCACATCTGTAAACTGCACATCTGTACACTGCACATCTGTACACTGCACATCTGTACACTGCACATCTGTACACAGCACATCTGTACACTGCACATATGTACACTGCACATCTGTACACTGCACATCTGTACACTGCACATCTATACACAGCACAACCTCAGTGTTATCTCACTGCAGAACCATTCCTCAGCAACTTATACTGTTATTCCCCACCACTTGCCTGTCCTTCTATAACACATGTCCTTCCAATCTTTAACTCTCCAGAAGACATGAGTCCCGTTCCATCATGACTCGGTCCACGCATTTATTCCGTTTCTGTTTTTGATCTGTGGACATTAGTAATAGTTTTACATCTTCAACACCAGTGACCGTTTAGTTTCTCCTCTTCAACAACGTAAACCACTCGACGTTTCGATGAATTCTGAAATTTCTCACTTTTTCTGGCACAGTTGGCATTCTGCTGAACCGCTCCTGTTCCTAACATTCCTAACAATGTTCCTAACAATGAACCACCGAACATTTGGTTCCTCATACAGTATATGTTTAGTAACTCTTTTGTCAGGCCATAATAGCTTATTTTTTAATCAATAAGCATTTTTCTGGAATCCCTCTCATTCTACCCCGAAGATTGATCTGTCATTGTTGCCAGCATCATTGCTCACTATCACAGCATTAACAATTTATGTGTAAGGTGAATCCCTGAAATCATTCCAGGATTTGACTGACTTGCTCCTTTTGACAACCCGTGCATATTTGGTCCAAGACATGGTCTTTGCTTTTGATACTTTACTTGGCTTTTGAATCTTAGTCGTTTCCCACTCTCTCGTCCACTGGGGGAAGAGGCTTCAAAAACACAGAGGCAAACAGATGTGTGAATCTCCTATGATTCAATCTGAAGAAGGGTCTCGACCCGAAACGTTGCCCATTCCTTCTCTCCAGAGATGCTGCCTTACCCACTGAGTTATTCCAGCATTTCCTTGTTCCCCATAATAAATTCACATGTTTCAGTCTTCAAGGGTCCAACTTTCATCTTAACTATTTTTTTCCTCTTCACATACCTAAAGAAGCTTTTACTATCCTCCTTTATATTCTTGGCTAGCTTACCTTCGTACCTCATCTTTTCTCCCCATATTGCCTTTTTAATTATCTTCCATACTCTGCACTCTTTAGTTAACTTTAAAAGTTTCACAGTCCTCTGGCTTCCTGCTCATCTTTGCTATGTTATACTTCTTCACTTTTATTTTTATACTGTCCCTGACTTCCCTTGTCAGCCACAGTCGCCCCTTATTCCCCTTGGAATCTTTCTTCCTCTTTGGAATGAACTGATCCTGCACCTTCTGTATTATTCCCAGAAATACCTGCCATTGTTGTTCCACTGTCATCCCTGTTAGGGTATCTTTCCTGTCAACTTTGGCCAGCTCCTCCATCATCAATCCCTGCATCAACCAGCACCTGCTTCAGCCACCTTGAGATAGTCTGCACTGACACTTTCTTATGTGTTTTTTTATGGCTGATAAAGAATGCTGATTCTGCACCTCTTAAGGTTCTGGTGGCTTCAATGTAACATCGTAAATGTGACACTACACATAGTCTTGGGTCCGTAGGATATGCTGAAAAAACCAACATATCCCGTGACTCCAGGTCTGCTCTGTTTGAGTAAATCATAGACATAGAATGTAATGGCATCTGCTGCTATTACCATCCTATCTATATGTAATTTCTGCAATGTCCACTCTCTGTGCTGAAACTAGTGCCATGAGCATAACTACCTTCATGGTAACTTTGGCCAAAGACAGAGCTGAAATGGGAGTCCATTGACGAAGTAACATCAGCACATCCCGCACATTCCAGATTTCTGTATACCTGGGTCTAGGAGGCTTGGAATTGAAAATTCCCTTCATAAACCTACAGACCAAAGTGTGTGATCCTACAAGATATTGTTCTGACTCCCTCCATAAATATGCAGAGAGGGCACTCCTTGCAGTATTGATCGCACTATAACTTAACTTAAAATAAAAATAGAGAGTTGACAGAAACTCTAACACTTCTGGGATGTTTGCAGTGTGGTATGAAATATTCTGCCTTAAGCAAAACACCTCCCATTTTCCTATGTAAGAAATGTACTGCTTTTGGGTACTATTCCTCCAGGCTGCTGCAATAACATCCACAGTACGATCTGATAGTCCTCTTCCGAGATATGGCCTCCTGAGAACCTGCAAATCAACAAACCAATACGATCATGTAAAGGATGCGAATCACCAGTTACAGGGTGCACAAGTAGGATTCCTGGGGTGGCAGGACTTTCATATGAAGAAAGACTGGATAGACTTGGCTTGTACACGCTAGAATTTAGAAGATTGAGGGGGGATCTTATAGAAACGTACAAAATTCTTAAAGGGTTGGACAGGCTAGATGCAGGAAGATTATTGCCGATGTTGGGGAAGTCCAGAGCTAGGGGTCACAGTTTAAGGATAAGAGGGAAGTCTTTTAGGACCGAGATGAGAAAATCATTTTTTACACAGAGAGTGGTGAATCTGTGGAATTCTCTGCCACAGAAGGTAGTTGAGGCCAGTTCATTGGCTATATTTAAGAGGGAGTTAGATGTGGCCCTTGTGGCTAAAGGGATCGGGGGTATGGAGAGAAGGCAGGGATGGGATACTGAGTTGGATGATCAGCCATGATCATATTGAATGGCGGTGCAGGCTCGAAGGGCCGAATGGCCTACTCCTGCACCTATTTTCTATGTTTCTATGTTTCTATGGCTCCATTGTCCCCTTTGTTCAACTGTAATACCGATACTTCTGATTTTCCCATCTCCCTCTCAAATTGTTACCTCCACATGGCTGCTTTACCTCGAGTTCCCTTATCAAATCCGGTTCATTACACAACACTAAATCCAGAATGTCCTGGGTACAAGTTGTGTAACAGGATGGATGTGGCTGGTTAGTCAGTTTGTGGATGACACTAAAATTGGTGGTATAGTGGACAGTGAAGAAAGTTATCTAAGATTACAACAGAATCTTTTTCAACCAGCTAATGGGCCAAGGAATGGCAGATAGGGTTTCATTTAGATAAATGACAGGTGTTCTGTTTTAGTAGGACAAACCAGCGAATAAATTACACAGATTTACAAAATCATGCAGGGCATAGATAAGATAGGTTTAATTTAATTTAGTTTAGAGATACAGCACGGAAACAGGCCCTGCGGTTCATCAAGTCTATGCCGACCAGTGATCTCCACACACTAACAATATCCTACACATACTAAGGGTAAATTTACAATTTTACCAAGCCAATTAACCTACAAATTTGTCATTCTTTGGAGTGTGGGAGGAACCCGGAGCAACCCGGAACCCGGAAAAAATCCACGCAGGTCACAGGGAGAACTTACAAACTACATACAGACAGCACCCGTAGTCAGGATCAAACACGGGTCTCTGGCGCTGTGAGGCAGCAGCTCTATCGCTGTGCCACTGCTGGGGTGATCCCAGTCTTTTTCCCAAGGGAACCTAAATTAGAGGGTATAGGTTTAAAGTGAGAGGGGGATATGAGGGGCGGGTGTTCCCATTGGGATAATGGATATCGACACTGGTGCAATTTTACTGTTACAGCTTGTATTTTATACATAACCTGACGTTCTATTGCTGTGGATTGTTAATGTACATTGAGTACCAAGATGTCATGTGACAAATTCCTTTGTTTATCGTTTCTATTTCATTGAGTAATGTACATTGTTTCCTAAACAGGAGGATGACAAATCTGACTCATCAGCACTACTGCAGCAGAGGAGTCCCCAGGGTATGAGTGACACAGGCTATTCATCTGATGGGATATCGAGCTCTCTGGGTGAAATTACAAACACTCTCCAAAGCGAAGATAAAGACTTGCTCAAGGAGCCAGTGAAGAAAGATTCCGTTTCCCAGGAAAGTAGTCCATCAAGTCCTTCTGATCTTGCCAAGTTAGAAAGTACTGTACTTTCAATCTTAGAAGCTCAGGCAAATACACAAAACAATGCCAAGCCAGGTCAGTACAAAGATCCTTATGGACTTTATACTGACCAGGAAAGAGAGCACCACAGGCCAAGGACCCTGCCAATTACTCCTGAATCTTACAGCTCAGATGAAGAGGATCTAGAAGACATTCAGGAAGAGGATGAAGAAGCTCTGGAGAATGAGAGTCGTGCGGTTACGTTGCATAAAACGGCGGCAAGAGAAAGCTGTAGTTCTGAGGAGGTAGTGGTCAGGAAGCAGAGGTACGATTCTCTGGAGGACAGTAGTGAGAGCGAGCTCTCGCCCAGGCAACACCGGCAGAGAGCCATCAGCGTTGGATCGTCAAGCAGTGACAGCCACGCATCTGGTGATGAGGAAGAATTCATTCGAAAGCAGATTATTGAGATGAGTGCAGGTGAAGATGAATCAGGATCTGATGAGGATGAATATATTAGGGGCCAGTTGAAAGAGATTGGCAAAAAAGACCATCCAGAGACCAAAGGGCCAACTGCTAAGCACAGGCGACTTTCAAAGAAAAGCAGCACAAGTCATGATGATGATTCAGGGCGACGGCACTCGTGGCATGACGATGATGATGATGAAGTCTACGACGCAAGCCCTGAAGCCAAGTACAGAGAGACGAAAAGTCAGGAAAATGAGGAGATGTCTGTCTCAGCTGGTGGAGGTCTTAGACGTTTTAAAACTATTGATTTGAACAGTTCTATTGCAAATAAGTACACAGAGGATTCAGAAAAAAAGGATGAAATGTACTATGATGAAGAACCAGAGCTGGAGATGGAAAGTTTGACAGATTCACCAGAAGACAGGTCAAGAGGAGAAGGTTCATCCAGCTTACACGCAACATCCAGCTTCACCCCTGGTACCTCACCCACTTCAGTGTCATCTTTGGACGAAGACAGCGACAGCAGTCCAAGCCACAAGAAGGTCCTTGGAGAGAGTAAACAGCAACGCAAGGCTCGTCACAGATCACATGGTCCTCTGTTGCCAACCATTGAAGATTCCTCTGAAGAAGAAGAATTGCGGGAGGAGGAAGAACTTCTGCGAGAACAAGAGAAGCAACGAGAATTGGAGCAACAACAAAGGAAGAGTTCAACAAAGAAATCCAAGAAAGATAAAGATGAGCTGAGAGCTCAGAGAAGGCGTGAGCGTCCAAAAACTCCTCCCAGCAACCTGTCACCCATTGAAGATGCCTCCCCCACAGAGGAACTGCGTCAAGCTGCAGAAATGGAGGAGTTACATCGGTCTTCATGCTCAGAATATTCACCAAGCATGGAGTCTGAATCTGAAGGCTTTGAAATCAGTCCAGAAAAAATAATCGAAGTGCAGAAAGTTTATAAACTGCCAACATCAGTTTTGTTGCATTCTCCAACAGATGATAAGTCTGGCAACATTATGGAAGATGCGATTGGTCAGAAGTCTTTGAAAAGTGCAGATGAAGCGTATGAACAAATGATGCAAAAAGCAAAATTACTTCAGAATCAGAAAGGAGCGGACGAAGTATTTGAGAAAGAGCCTTTATATGGGGGCATGTTAATAGAAGATTATATCTACCAATCTTTAGTTGAAGATACGTACAATGGAACTGCAGATAACCGTGACTTACATTCGGGGCAGCATCCTGCTGCAGGACTGTTCCAAGATGGTGAAAAGAAATTAAGAAGTCCCGATGAAATTTATGAGGAAATAATGCGAAGGTCTCCCGGTTACAGTGACGCCAGGCAGTCCTGCCAGACGCAAGCTTCTGTTGGGAACATCCAGCGACAACAAATCACCACTGTGCAGCCTGGCAGACAGACCATTGTTACACATTCCTCAGGGGCTGCTGAAACTTCCCCAAACATGGACAGGCAGTTGTTAGATGCTGATGCTGCGTATGAGGAGCTGATGAAGCGGCAAAGGGCGCTGTTAACTCCGGGAACCAGCCCAACGCAACCATGCTCCCCCCTGTCCCCAGTGACGACTGATGCCGACCACATTCCTGGAGCAACATTCCCACCGGCTTCTAGCAGCGTGGGCTACGATGCAATGACCTCAATGCCACATTCAGACGCAGGGGCCACCCAGACGGTGGTGACGGGCAGTGTTGTGCATTCTATCCCAGACGTTAGAATTACCCAACACTTCACAGAAGAGGACATTGAAACAGAATTCCCAGATTATGGTGCTGATGAAAGACCGGAGATGGTGAAGCAGAGCAAACCGGAGACGACGGTCATCTCTGTGGCACCGAGCAGCACCACACCGGCAACGTCTACTTGCACAATTCCCTCAACCATCACCACAACTGGGATCTCTCCAGTTTCTCACACTGTGCCAGCTTTGGCAACAGATTTGGTTGCTGTTGGTAAAGCCACAAGTGAAGAGATTGCCACTGTAGCACCCACATGTACTACAGCCAGAGTAACAATGAGTCCTGTAACTGGTGTGGTGGGTAGGACTTCTCATGTCCATCCTGTTCCAGTCAGTGCCCCTGTGGATCCTGCAAACATGTCACACCATGTGGTCATTTCTGTTCCTCCTGGTCAGGACAGTTCCCAGACTCCCACCTCCACTCTGGCCTCATCACCACAGGTCAGACCATCCACTGCAGCCAATCATTATGCCAAGGTTGGCCCTTCGGTAAGTGTGACTATATGTGGAAGCTCAGGTGTAACACAGCCTACATCAAAAGCGATGCCACCATCCATTCGGTCAGGAGATGGAAAACTCACAACTGCCTCAACTACTGCATCCATCTCCTGCTCCACAGCCCCGCAAGTCCCATACACCACAGCCTGGGATTGTACAGCAGGCTCATTTATCACGAGACCAGCACTGTACTCTGCAATGGGCACACCTCTCCCACCTCCACCTCCACCTCCGCCTCTCCCTCCACTAATGTTTCCAAAGCCATTTGCCATCCCAAGGAAGCCATGCATGCCTCAGGTTCCCATCTGTGGAATGGGTTACCCCATATACACTGGTGTTAGAACAGGTGTGTCTAATAGTGTAAATCAAAGTAGTGTGCTGGCCGACAGCCGATTCTACCACCCCCCACCGCCCCCCGTCCCTCCAAAACCAGCCAACATTCCCTCTGCCATGGTGTTCCCCACAAGGCCAACAGATGGAATACGACCTGCCATTCCTCCAAAGCCTTCACTCTCTCACCTCCCTCTCACTGAACACAAACCAGGTGGATTACTGCATAAACCTCCCTCCTCAACAGCAACCTTGTCTTTGAAGCTGACTTCTCCAGGAGACTTTAGACCCATCTCACCCACATCCCCCCTGTCCCCGTACTCAAACAGAGCTTCTCCCAAGTTGACTCTTCATTCACAAGCGACCTACGTAGTCATCACCTTACCATCGGAGCCGGGCACACCAACAGAATCTATCACCTGCCAAGCATCACCTGCCCACCTGTGCACCACCTCGACAAAATCACCCGCTCTCGCCCCGTTACCGTCCACTCTATCCTTGGCTCACTTCACGCAGTCTTTAGAAAGAAAGGAAATAGTTGAAAAGGGGAAGACAGAGACTGTATATTTTTATCAGAGTTTGGCGCAGGGTGTTATATCAACGGTGGCCCGTGAGCTGTCGACCGAGGCCACACAGGTGCCGGTATTGTACAACACGAGTGTCTCCATCTCCATCCCCCCGAACGATAAATATCCAGAGACTTCGCGCCTTCAGGGAACCGACAGCTCCCTGGACCAAGGGCCATCAGCCAGTGATGTGATAGATCTCCGCACCTTGGCATCTCTGGACTCGGCCATGACCACCAAAGGTATGGACTTGTCCACGTTACCGGCAGACGGGCGGAGGCAGGGGTCGGCGGTGGATGCCGGCACTGGGCGACTGAGCACCGTAGTTCAGCCCAACATCGTCAACCTCAGCACCGTTGCAGCAGCGGAACAAGTGGCAGGTTGCAGAACTGTAGTGGGTTCAGCATTCACTGCAGAGCCATGCGAGAGGCCGGTGGATCTGGTACATGCGGCATCATTGCCTCTGCAACTGACAGCCCGCCTTGATCCTGTGCCGGCTACTCGTGGCCCGGTGGCTGGAGTCGGCGTGGCGGAGGTCCCCATTAACCTGACGTGTAGTTCCACCGCCCCGGTGCAGGGCTGGCCTGTCCCAACACCGCTCACTTTGGCCCCCACCGGGACCACCAACGGCTGGACGGATGGAGACGTGCCTGAGATCGCAGCCGTCGACCTGAGTACCACCAAGCCTCAGAGGATGATGGTGTCTCTGGATGAGGGGACTTCGGGCATCGTGACTGCGGTAGTGGGAGTGGATGACAGGCCAGTTGACCTCACTGCTGGACGGCAGAGTGTTTGCTGCGATGTGGTTTACAAGCTGCCCTTTGGCCGCACTTGTTCCTCTCTGGAACCCGCCTCTGTTCTACCTGAAGACCGCTACGGTTACAGGGATGACCACTACGCCTATGACCGCAATGGTTCCCGGGGATTCGGCAACATGAAGCCGTCTATGTCAGACACCAACCTAGCGGAGGCTGGCGTGTTTCAGTACCGGACCAAGTACAGCTTCAATGCCGCAGATGCAGCTGTGGATCTAACTGCAGGCAAACTGACATCAGGTCAGTGTGAAACAGCGACAGATCTGTCCCTCAAACTCTGCCTGCATGCTTTCCCACAATTTGTGTTGGCTTAATGCGTTTCATTTGCATCGTTCTAATCCCTGTTTATTTCCACTTGAGCCCAGAACATTAAGCATGAGGAAATTAATTGCAACTAACCCTTTGTTTCATCATTTTTGCATTATTCGCACAGCTGCATGCATGCACTTGCATGTTTATTTATTTCCAGTTTGTTTTTGTTTGGTTTCTAATTGCAAATGTCGGTGGTAATGAGGATTGCATGTGCTGGCACGTCACCCACTCTTCAGTCTGAGTGTCTGCGAGTGAATGCCTGTTTTTGACCCTGTGATTACAGGTGAACTAATGGACTATTCTGCAGTTTGTACCCAGCCTCACGAACACCTGAGTCAAGGAGCGCTGAGCTATCCCGAGACGAGACAGCTGATTGCAGGCACTGCCCCTCTGCCCCAGTACTCGCAGGCAAGATTAATAGCGACCATGGGAGGTCACCACGGCATGCCGAGTATGCTCAGGTCTTCTGGCGGGGTGGTTTATTCTTCCGTGGCAACTCCAATTCCATCCACGTTTGCAATTACCACCCAGCCCGGTTCAATATTTAGCCACCCCCTTGGTCTTCATGGCAGTGAGAGCGGTCTACTAGGGTTAGACACAGCGACCTTCCAACCCGCGGGCCCGGACCTACTGCAGAGCGGACCCCATATTGCGGCCACGTACCCCGAGTCTGCAGGCGCCCCCTACTTGCACGAAGCTGATTATTTGCAGGATCCTGACATCGACCCGACTACAATCCCCCAGCTCTCCCCTCTCGCGTCGCCCGGGTCCGAGGAGAACAAGCATCTGCTGATGGAACGGGAGATGCTGGAGTTTGAGAAGATGAAGCAGATCCGTTTGGCCGAGGAGCTGGAGCGGGAACGACACGAGATCCAGATCTTCCGCGAACAAGAGAAGATGATCGTGCAGCGGGAACTCCAGGAGCTACAGACGATGAAGCAGCAACTGCTGTTCCAGCAGGAAGAGGAGAGGCAGACACAGTTTATGATGCAACAAGAAACTATCGCCCAGCAGCAGATCCAACTGGAGCAGATCCAACAGCTACAGCATCAACTGCAGCAGCAACTGGAGGAACAGAAGATCCGCCAGATCTATCAGATCTACGACTCCCCTACGACCCAGACCACATCCACCAGCGCAGAGAGCGGGGCATACTGGCAAACTCAGGACGCGAATGTCTCTCCTCTAATGGGCCACGATGTACCACAGAGCCAGGCCTGGTACGATGGTGTTCCTCAGCACACGCCTCGCCAATGTCTACTCAGCTCCGTGTCTGAAATGTCTCTGAAGGACGTTGACGCTAGAGAGGGCAGGCAGCTGAGAAAGAGAAGCTCGATGCCGAGGCTGCGCGCCACGGATAGCCCAGAGGAAAGTTTACAGGACTCTAAATCATACAAGAAAATAGTGGACAGTGGTGTCCAAACTGACGACGAAGAAGCGACGGAGAGGTCGTACGCAACCAGAAGAAGAAGGTCGAAGAAGAGCGTGGATTCGTGCGTGCAGACGGACGATGAGGACAATGCAGACGAGTGGGACATCCCCAACAGGAGACGCAAGTCTCGAGTGGGGAAGTACACGGATAGCGGTGCTGAGGTGGACAAAACAAAGCGTCTACATTTCGCCAAATTCTCCAACATTTCAGTACAGACCGTCGCTGAAATTTCCGTGCAAACAGAACCTGAAGGAATAATAAAGACGCCCTCAATAAGGGCAAGGGTCGATTCCAAGGTAGAGATTGTGAAGCACATCTCTGCTCCAGAGAAAACATATCGAGGTGAAAGTTTAGGGTGCCAGACGGAGGGGGATTCTAATGGACAAAGCCCCCCATACTTGAGCAGCACGGTGGTCGGCACAATATCTCCACCTAAACCTGACAAGAAACGCCCAACGCCGCTAGAAATTGGATATGCCAATCACCTTCGGGCTGATTCCTCCTTTCAAGTTGTCCCCTCCCCTCCCAAATCTCCCCAGGTGTTGTACTCCCCTCTTTCGCCCATGTCTCCAAACAAAGGCCTGGAAACCACCTTCGAGTCCGCCGACATCATCTCACAGAAACTGGCGGCTCCAGATGTATCCATGAGTCAGCCGCTCAGTCCCCGGACTATCAAGGTGATGCAACGGTCCATGTCTGACCCTAAACCTCTCAGCCCCACAGCGGAAGAAAACTCTCGGTTGCACTTCCAATATAGCGACAGCTACGCGGTAAGTGAACGGCGCAGACATGTCCCCGCTGTCCCCCACTTATAACATGCCCATTGTGAAAACGTTGGTGATACTTTCCATGTCAAATATGATTAAATAATAGGATCAGGGTCTGGTTGCCAACGGCAATAATTAACCTGGTGGTTAACACTCATGTAATAATCAGGCATGTACCCGATTGGATGATCACAACACAGGTGAAGTTTAAAGGTTGGCACAGGCAAGGGAAGCTGGTTACCATTGTAAGAACAGTTGTCCCGTGTGGAGAATGTGAGGGACACGTGTTGCTGGCAGGGACGTGTATCAGGGGAGCTGTGGTTCACGGTTCATCAGGGACTCGGTATTGCAGGTAGCAGTAAAACTGCAAACGCCAGAGGTTGCAGATGAGATAGAAGTGTAGTTCCAGTGTTGTACATTGCAGCAGGTAGTACAAGTCCTGCAGCATGGAGCTGCACAGGAGCTGCCTCCTGCTGTGGGCAAGCTGGGCTGCCTTGGCCTAGACCTGGCAGACATAATATTTCTTACAGGCAGGGCAACCTGTAGCAAAAGGAAGGGCAAAAAAAGGCCAGGAGATGGCTCTGGTAGATAGCATAAAGGACAATATCACCAGATTTTATAAATACACAAAAAGGGAAAAGGGTAACGAGAGAGAGAGTGGGACCCCTCAGGAATCAAAACGGGCACCTCTGTGTGAGTAACAGGAGATGGGCAAGGTCCTCAATTAGTTATTCTTGTCTGAATTTATCGAGGAGGACAGAATGACAGAAGAACTTGGGGCAGTCGACGCAAGTGTCTTGAGAGCAGTTAGTGTTACGGTCGAGGAGGTGCTGAAGGCACTATCCTGTATGAAGGAAGACAAATCTCCAGGATCTGAATCGATATATCCCAGGACATTGTGGGAAACTACCGAGGAAATTGCAGGAGCCCTGATTGAAATTTAAATACAGGAGAGGTGCCAGAAGACTGGAGGGTGGCAAATGTTGTATCTCTTTTTAAGAAAGGCTGCAGGGAAAATGCTGGGAACTATAGGCCGGTGAGCTTAACATCTGTAGTTGGTAAGTTACTGGAGAGTATTCTGAGGGATAGGTTACAGGCATTTGGATGGGAAAGGGCTGATTAGGGATAGTTGACATGGTTTTGTGGGAGGTCATGTCTCACAAATCCGAATGAGTTTTTTTGAAGACGTTACCTTAAAGGTCAATGAGGGAAGAGCTGTAGATATTGTGTACATGGACTTCAGTAAAGCATTCAACAAGATTCCGCACGGTAGGCTGCACTAGAAGGTTAGATCGCATGGGATCCAAGGAGAGATAGCTGAATGGATAGAAATTTGGCTTCATGGAAGGAAGCAGAGGGTGATGGTGGAAGGTTGCTCTCGGACTGGAGGCCTGTGACTAGTGGTGTGCCTCAGGGTTCAGTGCTGGGCCCGTTACTGTTTGCCATCTAGATTAGATTAGTTTTCCTTTATTGTCATTCAGACCTTTCGGTCTGAACGAAATGCTGTTGCCTGCAGCCATACATGTAATAATAACAACACACAATAAACACAAATTAACATCCTCCACAGTGAGTTCACCAAACACCTCCTCACTGTGATGGAGGCAAAAGTCTTAGAGTTACTGTCTCTTCCCTCCTCTTCTCCCTCTGCGCCGAGGCGATACCCCACCGGGCGATGGTATCAGTCCCGCGGTTTAAGCTCCGCGGCCCCGGGGTGGTCGAAGCTGCCGCCCTCCAGTCCAGCGGGCGCAGCTGTTGCAATGGGAGCTCCGGAAAACAGGCACCAGCCTGTGACCTGCGACTCCCGACATTGTCACCCACTGGCCCGCGGCCGAGCCCCGGATCCAGGTCGCCGCCGCCTCAGCCGCCGGAGCACCGTCTCCGCCCCGCACCGGGCTGCCCCCACGGGAGCGCCTTCCAGCCGGGAGCCGGTCCGCCCACACGGCAGCGTCTCAGCCCCACACCGGGCTGCCCCCACGGGAGCGCCTTCCAGTCGGGACCCAGGCCGCTCACACGGGAGCGCCTTCCAGCCGGTAGCCGTGTCGCCCGCACAGGAGTGTCTCAGCCCCGCACCGTCCGTCCGCCAAATCATCTACATCAATGATTTGGACGAGAACATACAGGGCAAGATTAGCAAGTTTGCTGATGATACAAAAGTGAGTGGTTTTGCGGAAAGTGAAGATGGTTGTGAATGATTGCAGCAGGATCTGGATCGATTGGCCAGTTGGGCGGAGGAATGGTTGATGGAATTTAATACAGAGAAATGTGAATGGTAGGGCTCTGTGGAGTGTTGTAGAGCAGAGGGATCTAGGAGTACCGACTATGGGTGGACAAGAGGATGGGGACTGGACTTTGTGCCTTCCCCCACAGTGGGAATCACTGTGGGGGGATGTTTTGGTGTTGAATTTCTTTATGAATACTGTGTTGTATTTTTATTAGTGTGCTGCAAGGACATCAGAATTTCCCCTGAATAAGGGGATTAATAAAGTATTTATCTATCTATCTATCTATCTACAGGTGCATGGTTCTTTGAAGATGGAGAAGCAGGTAGATAAGGTGGTCAAAAAGGCTTTTGGTGCATTGGCTTTCATCAGTCAGAGTATTGAGTATAGAAGTTGGGAGGTCATGTTGCAGTTGTTTAAGACATTGGTGAGGTCACATTTAGATTATTGTGTTCAGTTCTGGGCACCATGTTATAGGAAAGATGTTGTCAAGCTGAAAAGGGTACCATGAAGATTTACAAGGATGTTGCCAGGACTAGAGGGTCTGAGCTACAGGGAGAGGTTGAGTCGGCTGGGACTCTATTCCATGGAGCGCAGGAGGATGAGGGGTGATCTTATAGAGGTGTATAAAATCATGAGAGGAATAGATCGGGTTGATGCACAGAGTCTCTTGCCCAAAGTAGGCAAATTGAGGACCAGAGGACATAGGTTTAAGGTAAAGGGGAAAAGATTTAATAGGAATCTGAAGGGTAACTTTTTCACACAAACATTGGTGGGTGTAAGGAACAAGCTGCCAGAGGAGGTAGTTGAGGCTGGGACTATCTCAACCTTTAAGAAACAGTTGGACAGGTGCGTGGATAGGACAAGTTTGGAGGGATATAGAGCAAGTGCAGGTAGGTGGGACTAGTGTAGCTGGGACATGCTCGTTGGTGTTGACAAGTGGGGCCAAAGGGCCTATTTCTACACTGTATCCCTCTATGACTCTATGATTCATTGATATAGATAATAAACAGCAAAGGGCCCAACACCGATCCCTAAGGCACACAACAAGTCACAGGTCTCCAGTCTGAAAAATATCAATCCACCGTCACCCTCTGCTTCCTTTCATGAAGCCAGTTCTCTATCTAGTCAGCTTGCTCTCCCTGGATCACATGCGATCTAACCTTCCTCAACAGATATTCTCCTGATAACGTATGTCCTCTAGTCCTCATGTATATTTTCTGTACACTCTTCAGCTTAATCACATCCTTACAATAGTTGAATGATCAGAACACACATGACTCCAAGTGATGTAACGTGATGCCCCAAGTCTGTATTCAATGCCCGATGAAGGGAAGCAGGCCAACACCTTCCTCACCACCATGTGTTGCCATTAGTGAACTATGTACCTGCATGACTGGGCTTGTCTGTGGCTGAAGGTCTTGCCTTTGAAGGTCGTGCAAATCCTTCCCTGGTTTACCTGCAATGCTTCTCACTTGGTCGAGCTGCTATTCCGTGGCCACTTCAACAATTCATCTTGATTCTGAGACAACGTTCTTCACGGTCCATTATAGCACCGATATATATTGTATCTGTATTTCATTCATCAATAGTGTAGTGCATTCATCAAAAGCACAAATAAATGAAAAGACACAAATAATTGACAGATAATGTGAGGGGGAAAGATTTAATAGAATCAGCTTTATGAGGATGGCTATATGGAACAAGAGGTAGTTGAAGCAGGTACTATAATAATATTTAAATACTGTTGGACAGGTTCATGGGTTAATAAGGTTTAGAGGGATGTGGGTCAAATGTCGGCAAATGGGACTAGCTTAGATGGAGAATGTTGGTTGGCATGGATAAGTTAGGCTGAAGCACCTGTTTCCAGGCTCGGTGACTGTGACTTTATAATCAAGGCAAACATATGTAACAAATAAAATGGTTATATTGACCTGGAGAGGATGAGAAGAATTGTTGAATGAAAATGAGGGATTATGAATGGGAATTTCAATACCATCTTACTAAGCACGTTATTTTTTGGATAATCATCAAGCCTTTAACATTTTCTTATTGAGGCACTTTGTAAGACACATCATCTCTAACTGAAGTTCTGAATTATTTAGATGCACAAGGTTATTTTTGCAACTGCTCAGTAATTATTCATTTTGGAATGTGCATGCCACAGGAGGTTGCAGGATGGTGGTTGGTGTGGCTTTATGCTGAGTCACAGCAAGGAATAGTTCCCATTACGCAGTATCTGGGAGGTGTCAGACTCTCTGAGGCAACTCGGGTGGAGGCAGCTTGGAGCCTGAGCCTCTGATGCTGGGAGAGAGGGAAGGGTGGGAGGGTAAACAAGACTTCTAAATCATGAAAAGCCAGTGAGTCGTCCACTGTGCTGTGGACTGTTGGTGAGCTGTTTACGGTCAACCCGTTATTGCCCACATGATAATATTAATGGCATACTTGTGTTGTGAATGTTATTGATCTTCAGCACAAATTTAATGTAAGTATTTGTCATTTTTTAAACAATATTATTAGTAATCACTTAAATGGTTTCATGCCTCTTTAGTAAAATTGAGAAGCATCGGAGTTGTTAACAGGCTTAGAATTGATGCGGTTGTGGAAGTAGTTAATCTTTGTTTGTGATCACTAAAATGGCAAATTACATTTACAATGAAGCCCCTAGAGATGAATATTCTCCACACCACAGTCTGCCTGATTACTTTATACTGTCACCTAAGGGTTTCTTAATGAAATATATTCCTGCTTTCCCAATATTATGTAATACTACAATAGTCAATAGTATTTCAGAAGGAAAGGGTAACTTTGACAATGCTAGGTTGTTACTCCTTATTTAGAATATGATCAGACATTTTGTTCCTGAGCAACCTTTCAATCTTAAGATGTGACTATTTGAACTGCAGCCTGGGAGTGAGTGCTCCGGAACATTCTACCAGCAAGAAGGCGGATAATAAGCCCACAGCAGGGACACTTAAATCAATAGCTAATGGAGATCCAGCACTGAAAGACTCAAGCTATTTCATACTTTATTAAATAATAAATGATCCTCTTACATAATGAAGGGTTTGAAGATGAGCTAACAATATGGTTAATTTTATATCATTAACAAGAGGTATCTGTGGCAATGTTATTGGTAATTAATAACACCGTTATTTGCTCTAATTTCAGACCAAAAGTTCTCAAAGTGTCACACCAGTGGGTATTCAGAAAAAAGTGAAGCGCACTCTTCCCAACCCTCCTCCAGAGGAAGCTGGAGCAGCCTTGAGCCCGGCCACCTATTCCAGTGTTGGTTCAGCTTCCCGCAGGCGTGTGTGTAGGACAACCACCATGGCCAGAGCGAAGATCCTGCAGGACATTGACAGGGAACTGGAGCTGGTGGAAAGAGAATCTTCCAAACTCAGGAAAAAGCAGGCGGAACTGGATGAAGAAGAGAAAGAAATTGATGCCAAGTTACGGTATTTGGAACTGGGCATCAATCGAAGAAAAGAAGCCTTACTGAAGGAGAGAGAGAAAAGGGAGCGGGCGTATTTACAGGGTGTGGCCGAGGAGAGGGATTACATGTCAGACAGTGAAGTGAGCAATATAAGAGACACAAGAATGGATGGCCAGCATGGACTGGAGAGGCCCAGAACTGCTCCACAGTCTGATTATGATCAATTCATCTCCTCTCAAACCCAGTCTCAACCTCAGTATGCAACCACTCCACACTACACACAGTACCAGTACTCCTCCTCCACACCCACCCTGCCCCAATCACAGTTCCAACAGCAGGGGTTATACCATCAGCAGGTTTCTCCCTATCAAACACAGCCTTCATATCAAACTGTCCCCACCAACTCATACCAACAGTCCCCTCCTTCTCAAGGCCAGTCCACAGCTTATCCACATTCATCACAAGTGGGGATGATACAACAGAAGCCCAGGCAGACAGCACTTGTTGAACTTGAACCAAAGATAACCACAAACTATGAGGTGATCCATAATCAGCCAGTTCTAATGGCCTCCACTGCAACAGGCACCACATATGCAGTTCCTCATTTGAGTAATACATACAGCAATTTAGACCTTAGAATAGGGTTGGATGAAAGAGGAACGTTGGCTAGTAGTCCAATGTCAAGCATTTCGGCAGATTCCTATTACACAGACATAGAACACCATGAACCCAGGAACTACATTCTGATTGACGACATTGGAGAACTCACCAAAGGACCTAGTTCTCTTCCTCCTGGCTTTAACCTTCACAACATACAAAAAGAAGTAGAGAAGAGTGAGCGTCTACTCCGTGCCAGTGAAGCCCGCAGGGCCACAGATGTGAAGGATTTCTTGGGAACATTGCAGTCCCGGTTACACTCTTATGGGAAAGCAGAGGAGGATTCCATGGAGGATCCTTACGAGCTGAAGCTTTTGAAACAACAAATAAAACAGGAGTTCCGCAGAGGTACAGAGGGTTTAGAACATCTCTCTGGCCTCCCACACTACTATCATGGAGACAGCAGCTACCGACATTTTGCAAAGGCTGAGAAGTACAGCATCAGCAGACTAACTCTGGAGAAACAAGCTGCGAAACAGCTGCCACCTTCCTTCATTTACCAGAAGCAGAGCAAGCACAAAAAGCAGTTGTTAGACCCCCAAATAGCCAAGTTTTTGCCGATTCAGGAAGCTCGAGATGTCGAGGCAGAATACGCCAGTTACATGGGCAGCACTCCATCAGTGACAGGGGTTAGTTCCAGGGCAAGACTGATTCAGGATGACATCACGTTTGGTCTGAGGAAGAACATTCGTGACCAGCAGAAGTTTCTCGGCACAGCAATCAGATCGACATTAGACGAGGAAATCGACAAGGCGTACACGAGTGGAACGAGATCCAGGCCCACTTCCGTTTATGGACTTGATTTGTCACTTAAAAGGGATCCTTCCAGTACATCTTTACAGATAAAAAGTCAGGAGAATGATCCGTTAGATATGGCCTTCACACACAGCACTCCTTCTGGCCGGACAAAGCCGTCTAGTTTGCCCATAAGCCACAGTAGGGGGCGGATTCCCATCGTAGCCCAGAACTCTGAGGAGGAGAGTCCTCTCAGCCCGGTTGGACAACCCATGGGGATGGCCCGTGCTGCAGCAGGCCCATTGCCACCAATCTCAGCTGATACGAGGGAGCAGTTTGGCTCAAGCCACTCGCTGCCTGAGGTGCAGCAACACATGAGGGAAGAATCACGGACCCGTGCGTACGACCGTGACATAGCCTTCATTATGGATGACTTCCAGCATGCCATGTCAGACAGTGAAGGTAAACACTGCATTACCAATGACAAAATGCATCTTTAATGCATGTACATTACTTCTGTTCATTTTTGAACCCCCTTGCTCAGGCCTGAGTTTATTTTTATTTGTATATTTGTGCACACTTCAGAAGCATGTTCAAATATCTTAGATTTCTTCTTACACAGAGGATTTTGTGTCAATCAAGGAAGGAAATTAGGACATTTATTCAACTGCTGTTATTTATTTCATGTGGACGTTTTTAGTGTGGAGAAAGACATAAAAACCAAAGAGTTTAGAACAAGCAGAGAACAGGCAGAGAGTTAGTTAAAGCTCTTAAAGATAGCGGTAAAGGGATATGGGGAGAAGGCAGGAACGGGGTACTGATTGCGGATGATCAGCCATGATCACATTGAATGGCGATACTGGCTCGAGGGGCTGAATGGCCTACTCCTGCACCTATTGTCTATGTAACATGGAGCAGTACAGCACAGGAACAGGTCCTTCAGCCCACAATGTCTGTGTTGAACATGATGCCAAGTAAAACAAGTCTCCTCTGCCTGCACGTGACCCATTCCCTCCATATCCATGTGCCTATCTAAAAGCCTCTTAAATGCCTGTTTCATATCTACCTCCACCACCACCCCTAGCAACACATTCTGAGCACCCACCACACTTTGTCCCCCTTGAAACTTGGGTTTAGTTTATTATTGTCGTGTGTGTGAAACTGTGAAAGGTTTTGCATGTTATCCAATCAGATCAGATCTATACATAAACACAATCAAGTCAAACTGAAGTACAATAGGTAAAGCAAAGAGGGAGATACAGAGTGCGGAATATAATTCTCAACATTTGTCTAGAGATACAGTGTGGAAACAGGCCCTTCCACCCACTGAGTCCATGCTGACCAGTGATCTCCCGCACACAAGTTCTATGTTATCCCACTTTTGTATCCTACACACTAGGGGAAATTTACAGAAGCCAATTAACCTACTAACCTGCACGTCTTTGGGAAGTGGGAGGAAACTGGAGCATCTGGAGAAAACCCAGGCAATCACAGGGAGAACGTACAAACTCCAAACAGACAGCACCCATAGTCATGATGGAACCCGGGTCTCTGGCGCTGTGAGGCAGCAGCTCTACCGCTACCCCACTGTGCTGCCCCTAATTGTAGTGCATCAGTTCCAGAGACAAAGTCCAATGTCCGCAATGGGGTAGAGGTGAATCGGACAGTACCCTAGCTTATGGAAGGGCCGTTCAGAAGCCTAATAACAGAGGGGAAGGAGCTGTTCCTGAGTCTGGTGGTGCATGCTCTCAAGCTACTGTATCATCTGCCTGATGTGAGCGGGAAGAAGGAATGTCCAGGATGGGACAATTTGATTATGTTGGCTATTTTTCCAAGGCAGCATAAAGGGTTGAAGGAGTCAATGGTGGGAAGTTAAGTCTACGTGATGGACTGGGCTACAAATCTCTGCAATTTCTTGATGTCTTGGGCTCTGATCACCAAGCTGTGATGCAACCTAACGGCATGCTTCATATGGTACATCTGTAGAAGTTTGCAAGAGTAATCAGAAACAAAACAAGCCCAAATGTCCTCAAAACTTAAATTTCCTTGAAACTTGCCCCGCACATCTCCTTCAAGCTTTGTGCCTCTCACCTTATAGTTATGTGCTGGTGTCCTGGCATTGGGGTTAGGGTTACCCTGGGGAAAAGGTTCTGTGCCTATCCTAACCATGTCACCCATAGTTAGAGAGAGCTCGCTAACTGGATACAGGATTGGTTTCATAGTAAAAGCATTAGTGATAGTGGAAGATTGTTTTTAGACTGCAGGCTTGTGTGGTGGTGGTGGTGTATCTCAGGGATTGATGCTGGGCCCAAGTGCTGGGCCCAATTGCTGGGACCAATTGCTGTTTGCCATTTTGAATGGGAATATACAGGCAGGATTAGTAGATTTGCAGATGACACTGAAAAAGGTAGTATTATGGGCAGTGAAGAAGGCCATTGAGGATTGCAGTGAGACTTTGATCAGCTGGGCAACTGGGCTAAGGAATGGCTAATGTAGTTCAGATAAGTGTGAAGTATTGCATTCAGGGAAGTAAAGCCTAGACTGGACCGTGTAAGTGAACGAAGGGCGTAGGTGAAGATTGTAGGAGTACAAATACATAGTTCTCAAAAGGTGGCATCGCAGCTAGATGAAGCTTTTAGTACACTTGCCTTCATCAGTTAGGGCATTTGGAACTGTGTTCAGTTTTGGAAAACCTGCCAAAGGAAATATGCCACAAACCTGGAAACAACGCAGAAAGATTTACAATTATGTTGCCAGGACAACAGTCCATAAGCTCTAGAGATATTGGGCAGACTAACATTTTATTATTTGGAGTGCAAGAGACTGAGGGTATTCTTATTGAGGTGTGTGATGAGCACAGAGTGATTTTTCCTAGGATAGGGGAATCAAGTCCTATAGGGCATAGGTTAAGAAGGGAAAGAGTTAATAGGAACCAGGGAGGCAGACACAGTGAGTGGCAGGTTTATGGAAGGAGCTGTCAGAGCCAGGGCTTTTTACCAACATTTAAAAGATATTTGGAAAGGTATATGGATAGGAAAGGCTGAGATGGTATGGGCCAAAGACAAGCAAATGGGACTAGATTACTGGAGCATTGGTCGGCATGGACGAGATGGGTTGAAGGGCCTGTTTTCATGCTGTATGACTCTATGACTATGTCTCTCTGTGTATGTTGCTGCCCTTATCTTTAATTATTTTGTGATTAGCTTTATTGCAATTTCCTTTATTATATTGTTTATGTGACAGTCTACATTTTATCACAATTTAATCCATTTTCACTTTCATTTACTGTAGATCCAGAAACAAATTTGTTCCATTAATTTTTAAATATTTGTCTCTACTGCTGATATTTGATAATTTTTTTAAATGATGAAAATGGGGACGTTATCTTTCTGATTCTCTATTGTATTTCTTTAAATTTTAACAAATCGCAAAAAAAGACAATGTTGTAAGAGTTCAGAATTCACCGCCTTGAACTTTAACTTACTGAGGCCCACAAGGACAAGATTCTGCCAATTTATTTCTAAAGTATTTATTTTTATATTTGCTAATTGGCTGCATGGAAAGCTGAAAATTCCATTCTAGACTCAAGAAATAAAATAACTGGATTGCAGAAGTTCGTATGACCTCACAGATAAGTTAACAGACAATGATGGGTATCCTTCAGTTTGGGAATGGCCTTGGCCAGCTGACAGTGGGGTAATTGTTATCACCTCTAGATAGAATTGTGTCCCAAAATGTTCTGGGATTTTGCTGAATGATCGAAAGAGGCAAGGTTTGTTTCTCATGTTTAGAATTACTTTATTGAGTTAAGAAAATGTTTTATACATTTCTCATTGATTTAATTTGTACATTGACACAAACTCCAGTAACTGCTTTGGGGCATTTTTGAACTTGTTATATGCTTGTCCCTTCCATTTCCCAATCGACCACCTGAAGAAGTGAATACAAACAATGACGTCACCAGAATTTAGTTATAAAATGCTGACTAATTTAACATTCTGAATGCAGTGAAAATACTTGGTTCCCTACAACACGTATAAATAAAAGATTACCTGAGGAACCTCGCTCTTCTGATGCTGCTCTTTTTTCTTTTTCCTTCTCTTGCTTTATATCGAACAGGCCTTTGCACAGCACTGAATCAGTTAACTGAACCCAACCAAACTAAGCTCATTCCAATCAATTGTGAGTTGAATAATTTGGCTGGACTTTCAGCTTTGTTAAACTGAGTTTGCAAGCTAATGAAGGGCCTCGAGTGATATTATATGATACATAAACCAGGCATGATCATTGGTTCTTGGGAAGATTTGTTTACTGAAAATACCAAAGGAAACTAAAATATGTGAACCCGTGGTGATGGGGCTTCCAGTTTCAACTAGAAACAGTTGAGACTTGAAGCAAGATGATGTCCTTATTAAGGACACTTCCGCTTCTGGTTAGATAAGTACAAATCCCAATTCAAATGATATTCCTGCTTTGCACAGTTTCTCAGTGTTAAGCTGGTTTTATGGATCAGCCCACAGTGATTCCGGCTGGATTTCTCATGCATTCACTATCAATGGGTGAAAATCTCGCTTTTGATGATTTAGGCACGTCAATGACAATACAAATTGACATTGATTATAAGCAGGAATGGGTTAACTGGCCCGTTTATCATAGAGAATATTATATTTTGGTTTTGAATTAAGAAATGCATGTTTCCCAGAACCTATGGCAGAATTTATGATGCCTGGGATAGATTCCATTTTTTTAATCAAAACTTTGGTAATTAATTGACATAATAAATTTGATCAACCCCAGATTATATTCCTTATTTTATATTTTGTTTCGAGTTTATATTTTATAAATAATCACAATCAATCCGTTAAAAAATCTTTGTGAGAATTGACATTTATAGTATTCAGAAAAGTTTCTGATAATGTCATCATTAAATGGTCTGGATTCCTTTAGCACCAAGTTAATAATGTCCAATCTGTTACAGATTGCGTTTTGCACCTTGCCGTAGTCTTGTGTCATAGGTTGTAATTGTGCATGGACATATTGAGAAGCTTGCATGCTGCATAACCCCAGGAGGGAGAATGCCATTGTTCCTGTCATTTGCTGCCAATCATTAGGTCCTATTGTACACCTTAAAGACTGACAGTAGTTTGATTTTCAAAGCATACCATCTTCGTCGGGAAGAAACAGATTGGTTTGACAAGCCACGGGAATCTCATCTTGAAGATGTACCGGCTGCTCTAAATCGCAAAGTTCCCGATAAATTAACTCATTCAAGACCATCTCAATCACAATCTGCAGAAGTAAGGAACCATTTATTCATTTGATTTTTATATTTATCTGTCTTTTTCATCATCAAATATACAGTCACGGGAAGAACGTACAAACTCTAAACAGACAGCACCTGTAGCCATGATTGAATCCATGTCTCTGATGCTGTGAGGCAGTAGCTCCAGAGACAGTTTGTGTGATGGTCTGGGCTGCGTCCACAATTCGCTGCAATTTCTTGTGGTCTTAGATGGAGCTGTTCCCAAAACAAGCTGTGATGCATCCTGATAAAATGCTTTCTATGGTGCATCTGTAGAAGTGTTAATTCTGGCCAAATTGCAGAGACCAGGACACTAAAATTGAGTCAAGGCTTCTGGGCTGCTAGGCCATTTGGTCAATTTAAATGTGCCTTCTGCAGAAATAGGACAAGCTGCAGAATGGTGCAGTTTGTCTAGAGCCTAGATAAGAGCTGCAGGATGAGAATAGTAACATCTGCAGACCCTGACAATTAGGTGCAAATTGCTTGGAATGGATTGGATGAATGCAAACCAGACATACACATTGTATATAATGTTGCAAAGCTTTACTTTGCTGAATATTGATTGGATTAAGTATTGAGCCTTGTCTGGTTTTCTTGCATATCAAGGCACATGTTGCGATGTTCGTTTCCTTTGAGAAGCACCGTTTGAATACATTGTATTAGTCACTGTGTTATTGGGTTGGGGAAATGTCTATCATGTACTGGGTTAATCGATATCTGTTATTGGACTGTAAAGAGACGACCCCCATGAGGTTCGGTCCCTCAAGGTTTGGGGACCCATAAAAGATCGCTCCCACGAGGTCCTGTGTGACCTTCTGGAGTGTATCTGCTTGAGCGAGGCTAAGAGGGCCTGATCAGGCAGATACGAGGATCGAACTTCCAGGGCGAGTGATGGCCCATTGTCCAGATATGGGTTGGGGGCCCATAAAACTAGGGTGGGGTTAAAGGCCCTACTGGGGTTGGGTTAGAGGTCCTTTCCTGGTTTAGAGGCCCAAAACTTCAATAGACAATAGATGCAGGCATAGGCCATTCGGCCCTTCGAGTCAGCACCGCCATACAATGTGATCATGTCTGATCATCCCCAATCAGTACCCTGTAGTTGGTAGAATGCAGCTGCTTTAACGAGAGCCAAACACACTTCAATGGGCGAGGGGTGGCCCAAGGTTAGATTTGGTATCCAATTGGCAGGGTATTGAAACACAGGTCTGGTCTATGTATTGATCTATCTTTGCCAGGAGCACTGATTGGAAAGGAGCGTTCTGAAAATCGGCATTGACTGCCAGCGCGAAGAGGCTAGGCGCTGAACCCCCGGTGCCCAGCAGAGAGGGGTGTCTGCGTGACGGTGTCTGAGTCTCTCCCTGGAGTGATGGACGAGGAACCTCGTAAAGGCATTGGGCTCGGTGGCTAGAGTATAGATTGGCTGGGAATACTCTAGTCCATTCGAGATTTCATTGGGCAATTTAGTTTGAATTTGAGAGCCCGCGTATGTGGAGTGGTACGCACCAATACTAGTTGTTCCGAGAACGAGTCTAGATTTACAGAATCAAATTTCCAAATATAGAGTTTTATATTGAAGTTCTGCCCTTACGGTAGAATTCGAATTTTGTGTGAATTGAACTTCGGAGTTTGTGCATGTTTGAGATCGATTCCGAATAGCGGATGATCAACAGTGAATAGTAACCCTCTGGTCATTTGTTGATTAGTACCTGATAGCGAAGAGTACCTGAGAGACGGAAACCTGGTTTACTTGGTGAAAAGTACCCGAATGCGAAGGGTACCCCTAAATCTGTAGAACTTAGAGAGGAGGGATAGGGGTCCCCCTATAGAAGTCCAGTCTCAGCGTGAGGATAGTAACATTTCGGAGGAAAAGCAGTAATTTAAGGAGTAGTACCCCTCAGTAAAGAGTAACCTAGGAAGGGGAAACTCTTCGGTATCAGAGGAGAGGTTCACTGATTGATAACAGCGTGACGCTGCATTGAGAGCGAGTGTTTGTAAACTTTGCGCTAGCTTGTTAAATTATTATTGTAAATTGTAAAAATCCAACATAGTATTTTTTAGCATCTTTATTGGATCCGAATTGTATAAATACTTTGTGTATGTAAAAAGATTTAGAGTGTATTAAGATTTTGAAAGTTAATATGTCGAGTGTGTTAAGTTCGCGGACTGCTATTTGTATTGTTTGTGTGTGTGCTTAAGGATTTTTGGGTGTTAGATAATTTTAGGTAAAAGTGTGTTTGAATTAAATATTTGTAATTGTTTAGATTGTAGTATTGTTAGAATCTGATTCGTGGTGGTCCGATCGGGGTTCGTACTCTATCGACTGCTGTGTCGGGGGAGGAGACGTTCCTCAACCGAGCGCTCCACGAGGAAGATTAATTAGACTGTGATTTATGCTTGTAGTTTATATTGGGGTGTGTCTGGGGTTACTTGTAATTGGGGGAATATTTTCTTTTGATTATAGTTTTATTAGTGTGGTTTGGATTTGTTTGTCTGTGTGAACTTAAAGTGGTTTGAGTTGGAGAGATTGCTGCTGCGAGGGAGAGATTGTGATTAAGAGTTGGAGTCTTAGTTTGAGAAACCGGAGATCCTTTGTTTGAATCGTGTGCGGACGTGGTGCCGACGGACGAGAGGCCGAAGCAAAGAAGTCGAAGCCAAATAATGGAATGGAAACGAGGCCGAAATGACAATAAACCAAAAGAGTCCAAAGACGAAACGCCTACTGACCGAAAGGATGGGACGCCTAAATGCAAACTAACTGAAAGGATGGGACGCCTAAAACCTAAGGAACCGAAAAGCTGCCTCGCCTAAAAGTAAAATTACAGAATCGCCGCTCTGACGAAACGCCACTACCCAGAAATGCAGCGTCGCCGACAGGCCAAAGGACCGACTGCCGCTCAACAGAAAAGTCCAATAACGGACTTGACGTTGCCGGGGGGGGCGGGACATTTCAGCCTCCCATCTCTCTCCTCTCTCTCCCTTCTCTCTCCTCTCTCTCCCCTCTCTCTCTTTCTCTCCCACCTCTCTCTCTTTCTCTCCCACCTCTCTCTCCCCTCTTCTCTCTCCCCTCTCCTCAATGTTGATGCCTTCACAGTGATGTGATGGCTGCGGGGATCTGGACCAATCGCTGACAAGTCCTGCCCCCCCCCCGGCAACGTCATGTACGTTATTGGACTTTTCTGTTGAGCGGCAGTCGTTTCTTTGGCTTGTAGGCGACGCCGCCTTTTGGGTAAGTGGCGTTTCGACAGAGCAGCCATTCGGTAAGTTTGCTTTTAGGCGATGCAGCTTTTTGGTTCCTTAGGTTTTAGGCGTCCCGCCCTTTTGGTTAGTTTGCATATAGGCGTCCCATCCTTTCGGTTAGTAGGCGTTTTGTCTTCAGACTCTTTCCGTTTATTGGCGTTTCAGCCTCGTTTCCATTCCGTTCTTTGGCTTCGACTTCTTTGCTTCGGCTTCTTGTCTGTCGGCGCCATGTCCGGGTACCATTTGAAGGTTGAGAGTTGAATTAAGTGATTGTGATCTAACTGATAAGAAAGAAGAAAGTTGGGAGAGCGATTGAATACGAGCGATTGAGTTGATAATTGAATAGGAGCGATTGAGACGGTGATTGAGTAACGGTTGAAAGAGAATAATTGTGTAAGAGATGTGAATCTGGAAGACGATTAGCCATTGTGTGGGAGCGATTCCATTGGCCTTGGAGTCTGAAAGGAAGGAGTGAGTTTGAATAGGTGTGAGTGTCTGGAATTTTATTTTGCATTTTGTATTGTTACTATTGTTCATAAAATGGGGAATGTCTCAGAGAAGGACCTATCAAACAGACCCGAAAGCCCGACAAGAATAATTTGCGAGATACTTCCGCATGAAGTAGAAAGATTAAGAGGATTATCTGGAGAATTAAATGGAGTTTTGAGGAGTGAACTTTGGCCGTTGGGTGGACTAAAAGTCTGTAATAGGAATAAACTACATAGAAACAATTGTTAGACGATATGGAAGGGAAGTGGAAGAAGGGAATGAGCTAAATGGAACATGGAATGTTCTTCACTAGAAGAAAAATAAATAAAGAGATCATTCTGCTTTCCCCCTAATTAGGGATTAGAGGGGAACATGAGAGAAGTGGTCCTTCTCGAGACATTCAGGAACAGGGAAAGGAAGATAGTGGAAGCCGACAGCAGGAGCAGGAGCAGGTAAAAGAGAAACGACTGAGATGGCTCTTAAAGGGACTAAAATAAACCATTAAATTTAGTAAGAGTGTGGACCTCAAAGGGAGGGAGGCTCACTATACGCCAGGGTGGGCAGAATTTTTCAGAATGGAGCCACATCATTCCTCACAGCACTCTCATGTTCTCAGTTCAGAGACACCATGCGCAGCTTGTGAGCAGGGCACTCGGGAGGATTCAGCGGTATCATCGACTCGTCCCACTAAATTCAAATCCAAAGTGGAAGAATCGGGGAAGGACCCTCTAGCTCCTATGATTGCTCCACCAGTGAAGGATAGTATGGGAGATCAAGGAGCTGGAAGGAAGGTTCCACCGAAGTGGGTACCAAAATTAATGAGGAAATCCAGTAGTGGGAAAGTGAGAGAATCCTTCCTGAAGTACAGAGACAGAATGAGTAGCTTTTCTGAGGGTGAGACAGCAGGAGGATACGGAGTGGTTGATCCTGACATCAATAGTATTATTAGGTCGGAGCAATTTCCCAACGATGGGGTATAGAACGGATCCCCCGGAGGCAATTCCTTTGCAGGAAGCTGCCTACTCCACCTCTGGTATTGGGTCCCGCAGTAGGTGTAAGTAATCCCCGGGCCACAGATGTCCACACTGCAATACAACCTGGTCTAATGGCAACTCAGAGACCCGTATTAAGAATTCAGAAACGGGAAATAACTACGGAGGAAGATAAGGAGGAGGAGGATCTTAAAGCTTGGATAGACCTGCCATTCCAAGAGCCGACTTTTCCTCGGTTTGGTTGGAGTGGGTATAGAGCTGTTAGACCTGATCAGTGCCACAACTGTGGGGAATTAGGACATTGGAGCTGATTGGATTTATGATGAAATTGACAACATTTGGAAATTGATTGGTTAAATTTGAACAGCTGGGAATTCCACAGGAATTGGAATGGAATTGTGTTATCGACCACAATGATGTGGAATAAGAAGGGTGAGATGGACACTGAAATTTAAATAGTAAATTAAAGGTTGAGACTGAATATGGTTGAATTGAAACATTTATCATGGTTTGCTTTAAATAAGAATCACGCCTGTAGGGAAATCTGGACTGAACCCAGCTGAAATTTATATGAGAAACCATCATCAGATATACATATTATAACATTGTGTAAATATGGAAAGGGCCGATTAGTGTTGATCCTAGGATAGTAAAGAGTATATTATAGAACAGAATAGAAATAGGAATGCAGTGATAGAATATAATATAATAAAGATAGTAATAGTGAAATGGAAAAGGGATAGTATTGCAGAATTACAGTGAATATCTGGAAAAGCATTAGTACATGAGTGGTAAGGTACACAAAAATGCTGGAGAAACTCAGCGGGTGCAGCAGCATCTATGGAGCGAAGGAAATAGGCAACTTTTCAGGCCGAGTAGTAATTTGCTTTGTCCCAAGTTTTTCTGGAATTATAGGTTATAGGTTTGACTATGGAAAGGGATGGAAGAATGGGCAACAACACAGATGGAGGGAATTCACACCCACGAATATTCGGGAGGTGAAGATTCATCAGACGGAAATTGTGAAGCTATGCCCACGAAAACTCGGGAAGCTTGATAAGATTCTGGGAAGAAACATCATCTTGTTGTTGTTAATAGATGGAGAATGTAATACACACATATGTATATCTGGTTATCTGATTATCTGACTATTTGGTTATTATAAATTATGGTTTATAATATATGATAAAAGGAAGGAATGTTAATTCTGGCTAAATTGGAGAGCACAGGCCACTAAAATTGTGTAAAGGCTTCTGGGCTGCTAGGCCATTTGGTCAATTTAAATGTGCCTTCTGCAGAAATAGGACAAGCTGCAGAATGGTGCCAGTTTGTCTGGAGCCTAGATAAGAGCTGCAGGAAGGGAATGGAAACATCTGCAGACCCTGACAATTAGATGCAAATTGCATGGAATGGATTGAATGAATGCAAACCAGACGCACACATTGTATATAATCTTGCAAAGCTTTATGATGTTGATTGGATTAAGTATTGAGCCTTGTCTGGTTTTCTTGCATTATCAAGGCACATGTTGCGATGTTCGTTTCCTTTGAGAATACATTGTATTAGCACTGTTTGAATACATTGTATTAGTCACTGTGTTATTGGGTTGGGGAAATGTCTATCATGCACTGGGTTAATCAATATCTGTTATTGGACTGTAAAGAGACCACCCCCATGTGGTTCGGCCCCTCAAGGTTCGGGGACCCATAAAAGACGGCTCCCACAAGGTCCTGTGTCGATCTTCTGGGAGAACGCTTCGGACTGTGTGACCTTCTGGAGTGTCTCTGCTTGTGCGAGGCTAAGAGGGCTTGATCAGGCAGATACGAGGATCGAACCCGTGGTGGTTAGGTATAGTAGTTGAACTGTAATTGTGTTTTGCCAAAATAAAGTTCAGATGCGCAAGTGCTTGACACAGTGATCTTTGACTGAAACGAGACTGGGGGAAGCTTAGAACGAGCTATTTACAGAAGTAGGTGCGAGTTGTTGGGGACATGCTAAATTTCCTAAGCCTTCTAAGGAAGTTGAGGCATTGGTGTGCTTTCTTGGTTGTTGCTTTAATATGGGTGGTCCATGAGAAGTTGTTGGTCTCCTATTTCATTGAGGTCACCTCATTCTTCTCAATGTTAGAGATTGGAGGCTGGTTTGCATCTTATTTCTGTCTCCCAGCTGGCCCATTCAATTTGTCCACATTTAAACTGACCTGACATACCAGAAACAAATCTGTTGCATCTTCAATGCACCCCTTTTGTAGTGGGTAGACCTTGCTTCAGTGAGAAGACCGCAACTATATAGAGATTCCCACCAAGATTAGGGATAGTCAGCATTGTGTGTGAGAAATCTTCTCATGAATTTGACTGAGGTTTTTGAAGAGTTGAACAAGTGAATTGATGAGGGCAGGGTGGTGGGATTATATGCATTTATTTTTGCAAGGCCTTTAACGGGTCCTTATGGTGGGTTGATCCAGAATGTTAGATCACTAAGCATCCAGGCTAGGCTAACCAATTGGGTACAACATTGTCTGTTCTGATTTAGAGGGTGTACTGCAGTGGGGATTGGTGGGATGGCCAAGGATGTGTGCTGAGATTCCAGTCTCTCACTATGATTCAAGCTATTCTGCCCTTGAAAATCATTTTTACACCCTTTCCAGCTTAATCACATCCTTCCCATAATCGAATGACCAGAACTGTACACAATACTCCAGGTGCAGTCTCACCACTGTACAGCCAACCACCCACCCACCTCTTGTGCTCTCTGCTCTGACCAATGAAGACAAGAATTGTTCATCAGGTACAGCAGGCAGTGAAGAAAGCGAATGGCATGTTGTCCTTCATAGCAAGAGGAGTTGAGTATAGGAGCAAAGAGGTTCTTCTGCAGTTGTACAGAGCCCTAGTGAGACCACACTTGGAGTATTGTGTGCAGTTTTGGCCTCCAAATTTGAGGAAGGACATTCTTGCTATTGAGGAAGTGCAGCGTAGGTTCATAAGGTTAATTCCCGGGATGGCAGGACTGTCATATGTTGATAGAATGGAGCGGCTGGGCTTGTATAATCTGGAATTTAGAAGGATGAGAGGGCATCTTATTGAAACATCTAAGATTATTAAGGGTTTGGACACGCTAGAGGCAGGAAACATGTTCCCGATGTTGGGGGAGTCCAGAACCATGGGCCACAGATTAAGAATAAGGGGTAAGCCATTTAGAACAAAGATAAGGAAATACTTTTTCACACAGAGAGTTGTGAGTCTGTGGAATTCTACGCCTCAGAGGGCGGTGGAAGGCGGTTCTCTGGATGCTTTCAAGAGAGAGTTAGATAGAGCTCTTAAAGATAGCGGAGTCAAGGGATATGGGAAGAAGGCAGGAACTGATTGGGGATGATCAGCCATGATTACATTGAATGGTGATGCTGGCTCGAAGGGCTGAATGGCCTACTCCTGCACCTATTGTCTATTGTCTATTGTCAAATGCCTTGTTTACTTGTGTCACCACTTTCAGGAATTATGTACTTGCAACCTGTTTCTCTCTTCTACAATACTCTCCAAGGTCCTGCCATTTACTGTGAATCCTCTGCCCTCATTTAAGTCCCCAGGCTTGTCCTTGCAGTTCTTATTAAATAAATACACAGTAGCCACCCAGTTCTGCCCCACCTGTGGCTATCAATGATACAAATACTTCTGCCAGTGCCCCAGCAGTTTCTTCCCTGGCATCCCACAGTGTCCTAAGATGCACTTGACCAGGGACTTGTAACCTTCTGAACATAAGACCACCAGCAACTACTCTTTTGTAATGTGGATTTTTCAGGACAGTACTATTCTTGCATTCCCTTGCTTCAACAGAGGAAGTGCAAATGAGAAGTGTTCATTTAAGTTCCCTACCTGCATACTTGAGGGGGGTCCTTAAAGGCACATCCTGTCCGAGTTACCCATTTGCTCCTTGTATACTTGTAGATCTCCCAGGATGGTCCTGTAGGCAATCAGTCAGGTGCTGAAGTGACCTTCTTGGAGAATTGAATGTGTTCTGAAGGTTCTGAAGGCCAATCTTTCTTCAAAATATTACTTTTGCTGTTTAAAGAAAAATATGTTAAAACATAATTCTCCAATGTTTATTCTGCAGATTAGTGGGAAACCTGTTCAGTACAACTTTCCCCACTCTCGAGTCAAGGTTCAAAGGGATGTAAAGGACCAGACAATCTCAGGTAAAAGAATTAAGTCCCCAACACCCATCGGTGTGTCCGTTGATGCTGCCCCGGTCCCAATCTGCTCTTATATTTATTGCTGCATTAGCTCTTCCATCTTCAGATGAAACATCTGATCACAATAAATGTGATTGCATTGGCCTTACTTTATCAGAGTTACTGTTCCAGTTATATTAATGATCTAAACCTTGGGATGCAAAATTTGTGGATGAGGCACATTTGGAAATATTATCAATGACAAAAAATATACTTTATTTCGGACTCAAGGTCCAGACAAGGGACAACGTTACATAAAAATATATTGCATATAAAAACAACAGAAAATACATATAAAATCTTAGTATATCACATAAAATCATCATAAATTATGTATTAAAAAAACACAATACATGAATTAAAATCCAGAATAAAAAAGAATGATCAATGTCCTACAACGTGACAACGATACCAGTGTCTCCACAACTGGGATTCGTAGCGTGTAGTGCTAAACCGTATGTTTGACAAGGCCACAATAATTAAATTTTTAGAGTCATTATCCTGCAAATGAATTTATACATATGATTTTTTGGATAGCTTCTAAAGTACTGACTCCTGCAGCCACAAACGTTACTAGCACTACACCATCTAGGTTTCCTTACCAGTGTTCTCATGGCATCATTATAGGCCACCTTTAGTCTCTGCAAACATGTCTTTCCGTAGTTCGACCACGGGTGCACAGTATAGAGTGGTGTGCAATATGCTCTAAACAGCGACATCTTCACCACATCTGTACACGCACCAGATATTTTACCTTATTATAGACACTAAGATTATTGTCAGACAAATCAGGCCATTTTAGACATTTATCCTCTGGTTGTACAGATTATAACAGCACTCTTACAAGCATTGCATTTAATATCATGTTCCACACCATACACAGCAGCTGCTGGAGACCAGGGCTAGATGGACTAAAGGCCACAAGATCATCTGCATACATAATATGGTTCACTAAAATATTACTAATCATGCACCCAGTATTACAGGCTTTCAATTGTTTGGACAGATCATCAATATAAGGATTTAAAAGAACTGGGGACAAAATTCCCCCTTGTCTAACACCATTGATAACCCCAAATGGGGTTGAGACCCTATTGCCCCATTTTATTTGCATAGTCTGGTGGGCATACCAGTAGGCCAGAAGTCTAACAATGTATTCAGGCACCCCTCTTTGACTCATTTTAACAGTTTTCTGTGATTAACACGATCAAAGGCTTTGGAAGCATCAATAAAACACATAAGGATTGAAGAGTTTTTGCCTCTATATTTGTTTACAATCTCCTTTAGGGCATATATGCATAAGTCAGTGCCATGTTTAGCTTTAAAGCCAAACTGGTTACCTGTGGAGTTAACAAACTCATTCACTCTATCCAGCAGAACTCTTTCTAAGATTTTTGACAATATGCTGGCTGAAGCTATGGGCCTGTAATTATTTAGGCTGCCTACTTTACCAGCTTTGTCCTCAGAGATGTTACAATGCCAGCCTTACCCAGGCCTTCCTGTCATGTTGAATCAAAATGAATAATTTGATGTAATATCTACACTGATAGTAATCTGATGTTTCATTGCAAGGATGTTGAACACATCCCTGAGTTGGAAAAGACTTAATAGTTTTTAACGGGTGCCTTTTGTGATGCACATTGTGGTCCCACATTGTATACATCTTGCTCTTATTGCCGGGAAAATTATCATCATTTTAGTTTTAAGTCACTGTTGTTCCTGACCCTGGCAAACAAACAAACCCTGACATTCAGAATCAAATCTATGCATCAGCTTAGGCAATTGAGGGCCACGATGATGTTGGATATTTCTTTGGTGCATGGTTTGATCAGAAACATCTGGGATTTTTGACCTCTTTACTGAAATGATAAAGTACCTGGATCATTCTCCTGGTGGAGTGTCCATCTTGGAATTCCTGATGCGGAAATGTAAGTCCCAAGATCCGAGGCTGTAACGTTTCGACATCCCTTAGGATAAAATGTATTTAGATTCACACATAGAACACAGTATCTGGAACATAAATCCTTACAACACAGAACAGGTCATTCAGACATGACAATGCTAACCATGATACCAGACTAATCTCTTCTGCCTGCACATTGTTCACATCCCTCTATTGCCTAACTGCCTGTTCACGTGTCTGTCTGAATGTCTCTTAAATGTTGCTAGCATATCTGCTTCCATCATCTTTGTGTTCCATGCACCTACCACTGTCTCTGAAAATAGTCTGGCAAATCACCTCTAAACATTTCCCCTCTCACCTTAAACCTTTTCCGTTCACTAACTATCTATCCCATCTAAGGCTCTCATTATTTTAAGATATCATTTTCAGGTTATCATTAAGCCTCTAATGCTCCAGAAAAAACCCCAATTCAAGTTTGTCCCAGCATTCTTAATTCCCAATCCAGACGACATCCTGGCGAGCTTCATCTCCAAAGCCTCCACATCCTTCCTGGAATGGGGTGATCTATTCTATGCCTCTCACAATCTTCTCTGATGTCACCTCTTTTACTCCAAGGAAAACAAGCCCAGCCCATCCAAACTCTCCCATAACTGAATCCGTCCAATGCAGACAACATCCTGTTGAATCTCTCTCGTGTAATCACATCCTTCCTGTGGTGTTACAACCAGAACTGCAAACAACACAAACCAGGGTTGGTAAAGTAGCAACATAACATTCCATCTTTTATATTTTGGACCTTGACCTATGAAGGCAAGCATGCCATATGCCTTCTTCACCACCTTATCCAAATGTGTTGCCATTTTCAGGTATCTATAAACCATTTACCATCATACATCACACACGTAAAGGATAGGTTTTTAACAGCCTTTATTCAATGCAGTTGTCCAGAGAGCCATTGAAACCTGGAACCTGACTCAGAACTGAGCAAGTCAAGAATTGTATGATTGAGATATGTGTGTTTCCAACATGTTCCATTCTGATCACCCACTCATTACAGGTATAATTACAAAAATAATCCAAGATATTTATTACTCCCATTGTTGATAATTATTTCCTTATTTAAATCAGGAAATGGATTGGGAATCAAGATTATTGGTGGGAAAGAGATTCCGGTACAAAGTGGGGAAATTGGTGCGTACATTGCCAAGGTGGTTCCAGGAGGATCTGCAGAGCAAACAGGCAAGCTGACAGAAGGTAAATGGACTCTTCCCATCACACAGTCAATCTCCATCTGATCGGTGTCATACCCATTCATTGATTTTCCTTTACTGAGACATCCCTGATATCTAGTTTCAAAAAAAGAACACAAAGTGCTGAAGTAACTTAATGGGTCAGGCAGAATCTCTGGAGAACATGGATAGGGTCGGGACACTTCTTCACACAGGTTGTAGGGGGGGGGGGGGGGGGGGGGGTGCATGAAAGCTGGAAGTGAGGAATGGCAGGACAAAGCCTGGTGGGTTATAGGTTGATCAGAGATGGTTGGTCAAAGGACTGAAATGAAAAGCCAGAGGGTATGAGACAAAAGGATTCAAGAGTTGTAAATTATGAAGCTAGAGGAAGGAATATGTGGAAGGAGGAGGGAGGAATAGGTGTGAGTTCAGTAGGATACAGGGTAGAGAGGGAGGGAAAGAAGAAGGGGGGGGGGAAGAAGCAATGGGGGAGCTTGTCGTTACCTAAAATTGGAGGATTTAATGTTCACATAATTGGCTCATACCAGGCGAATATGAAGTGCTGGTCCTCCAGTTTGTGTGTGACCACACTCTGGCACTGGAGGAGATCACTGATGAAAGAATAGTGTGACAATGGGAATAGAAGTTACAATGTTTAACAACCAGGAGGCTTTGGCAGACCAGGAGCAAGTGTTTGGCAAAACGGTTGCCGACTCTACTCTTGGTCGCGCAAATGAAGAGGATGATAAATGTAAAATGGTGGAGTAACTCAGCAGGTCAGGACTCTCAGTTTGAAGAAGGGAGTCGACCCGAAACGTCACCTATTCCTTTTCTCCAGAGATGTTGCCCGACCCGCTGAGGAACTTCAGCATTTTGAGTTATTTCTGGTGTAAACCAGTTCCTTCTGACACATTACCAGAATGATGCTTGGATCAGAGAGTAGTAGTTACAGGGATAAGATGGTCAGACTTGGATTTTTTTCTCTGAATGCTGGAGGTTGGGGAGAGAGCTGATAGAAGTATATAAAATTATGAGTGGCGTAGACAGTGCAGCCAGTCAGAACTTGTTTTCCAGGATGGTAATATCAATTACTGGAGGGCGGGGCTCTAGAGTGAGAGGGGCAATGTTGATGTGAGGGGTCCGTTTTTTACACAAAGGTGGTGGATGCCTTCTTCTGACGTTTGAGGCAGCAGAGGTTATGTAACGGCCTCCAGGCGTTTTTTCCGTTCAACGTGCTGTTGTCTAGGGCCGTGATGTCTACCCCTCCACCAGGGGGGGGGGGGGTGGAGGACAGCGCAGTCGATAATGCCGTTCTGCGCTGTTTGCTGGTCTGCTCCACACATGCAGGCTGCTGATGGACGCAGCCCCCAGCGATACATGTTGGCATTGAACCGGCCGACCCCTGTACGGAGCCGGGTTAAGGGCGACCCACTCCTTGCCGGGCAGGACCGAGCCAGGCAGGGATGTGGTGTTCGGTGCAACAGTGAATTGCGGAGGTCGTGAAGTCTGTTTTCAGCTGGTTCTCCGTGATCCTAGTGTGTTGAAACTGGAGCCACAGAGGGTCGCTGCGTGACGGGAGAAGGGGCAACGAGATGACAGATGTTGAGGTTCCAGTTGCTGTGAGTCCTGGGTGAGCTTGTGCAGAGGATACTTGGCATCTGATGAGGCCTTGCACACATGCCGGAAACATGCTGCTTGGGATGGTGGTGGTGGCAGAAACGATAGTGACATTTAAGAGGCTTTTAGATTGGCGCATGGATATGCAGAGAATGGAGGAAAATGGATGCTGTGCAGGCAGACAAGAGTTGGTCTTGGCATCATGGTCAGCATGAACATTGCGGGCTGAATGGCCTGTTCTATGCTGTGCTGTACTGTATGCTACTTTCTATGTCAAAATTAATGAAAAGTCATGTAGAGATTTAGAATTCACATCATCAGTAGAATCTTGTTCTATTATAGTAAATCTTCAACTATGTAATTTCATGGTACTTTTGTCATTCCAGTCGACAGCGTTAGAATCTTTCTTGGATGCATTTATTCATATCGGACATAAATAACTGAGGTGATGTGTCCATGACAAGAGACTAAGGTTCTATTCTGCTCAATAACAATATTTAAGTCGTAGATTTTCAAGGTAAACTACTGCCTGGTTCAGATATTCTGATTCGGCAGCTAATGAGAGCTGTGTTCTACTTCCACCACCAAGGAGCAGAGTTGCAAGAATTGCTTCAGGTGCATTAATGATGAATAATGTCAATTTGTAGGGAAATCAATGTGAGATAACAGAGATTTTTTACCATGTTCATTGATGGCGTTTGGACCAGAGAGATATACCAGCATTTATTACATATCTCTAATCTTCCATCCAATCGGGAACTAGGGCAGTAAACTGCTTCCTTGTATATGATAAAGGTGTTAGCTGGGGAGTTCCAGTATTTAGATTCAGACAATGAAGGAATGGTAATATATTTGTAGAGGTGGACTTACAATATGTACCAATGTCAGTCCCAGTCTTGGGTTTGGTCTGTATGTTGAAGAAACCTTGGCAGTCACTGCAGAGAATTTTATAAATGGAATTCATTCAGCCATGATTTGTCAGTCTTGGAGGAAGTTAATGCTTTGTCAATTGTGTGCCTGTCGATCAGGTTGTTTTATCCAGCATTTTGCCAAGCTTCTTGAGTGTAGTTTCTGTTCAACAGTGCACCACAACTTGGAGAAGCAAGAACTAGTGAAAAACAAATTGCTGGAAGAACTCAGTGGGTCAGGCAGGTTCTGTGGAGGGAATGGGCAGTCAAGATTTTGGGTAGGGACCCTTCTTCAGACTGCAGGCTGTTGACAGGTTGATAGGTGATGGTAAAGCTATTGAATGGCAGGGGTTGGTAATTAGACTCTTGGGGATATTCCTCACTGTCATTTGACTTGAATAAGATGTACCAGTATCACTTCTATGTCTTTCTACAACAGGCATGGCCATTAGCTAAAATTTGTGAATAGAATTGGACATTGTGAATCATGAGAAAGAACCTGCTGAAATTGGAAAGTTGAACGATGAAGCCACATACAGTTAGTTGAGACTCGTAATCCAGGTCTCAACTAACTGAGTTCAAATCCTTGAAGTAAACTGATTTTTTAAAACAAAATCTAGTTTATGTGATCCATTATTGTACATTAATCCATCTGGTCTACATGCGATTCCAGACCCACTTCATTGAGGATTATTCTGAACTACACTCTGAATTATTCTAGCAAGTCAGCCAAGAAGTCAGGTCATCACCATATGCAAGAGGGATGGTAAATGCTGGTCTTGCCTGTGTTGTCCACACCCTGTGACTGATCAAAAGTACCGCAGATGGGGAGAAGTTCTGGAAATATTAGTGTTCTGAAGCTAATAAACAACAATTATTGCAAAAGAAAAATAGAAAGATACTTATAGTTGGAACCTGCAGTGCACATCCAAAGGTCCTCAGTTCCTAAGAGATTCACAAATGGTCTCGTTTTTAAAGATTTGTGATATTATCTCACATGTAATGCTAGTGAACAATTGTATTTAAAAAATAAAGAAAAAGCAAGATACCAGTGCAGCAAAGATAGTCTTCTTTATAAATGCATGCTTATTGTCCTTTTTATTTTGCCATTTATTTTGTGCAGCACTCAGAGTTTTTCGACCCTTTATATTGACTCGCTAACATTACTGTAAGTGTAAGTTGAAACATCAGTTTTCTTTTCACTCTACTGCTTTCTCTTTTTCTTCATTTGCTGAGATATTTGAAATGTGTGTGATTTTATGAGTAAAATTACTATTAAAAAATAGTAATTGCAATTAAATGCATGTTTCACTTGTTTTTAAAACTTTCCCTGTTTGCTGTGAAATAGCTTTTAAACTATTTGTGTTTAAAAATTAATAACATAATTTCCAGACTTTGCGATTACTATTTATATGATGCAATATTTTAAAAGGGTAGTTTTTAACAGCATTCATTTCCATTTCAACAGATCATATTAGTTGCAGTAAACACAGGAGTAACACATTTATCTATCTGAGCATGTGTTCAAATGTTTAACGTCAGAGATTGGGAAACATATTTACTGACAGGAAAGCTAATTGAAGCTAGTTATTTATTTAGAGTTAAAAGGATTGAGCGATATCCATAGGTAGACGGGCCTCTATCACAGTGTCATTCTGTGTGCTTTGTTTGATAGGAATGCAAGTTCTTGAGTGGAATGGAATTCCTCTGACTGGTAAAACCTATGAGGAAGTGCAGTGCATCATTGGTGTCCCTGCTCGTGAAGCTGAAATATGTGTAAGACTGTGAGTTTTTCCCCACCTTGCTGTTTACCATTCAAACTCCATGACTTTTGTTTGACACCATATTACAGTGAAACCTTTGTACATTTGTACATCTGTTATTTGCACTAGAAATCAGATATTTATTGCAATGCAATGAAACCTTCTCAGTTCAGCTGATCCTTGGACAAGAACAAATTGCAGTGCTGCCGTTCTCCTCAAACTGTAATATTTCTCCTGTCAGGCCTAAATCCTCACAATAAAGTTTGTATCAAACACTTTCCTTTACAAAACTTGCATCTATTGAACAAGGCCTCAATGCAAATGAATATCATTGAAATCATTTTTTTCTATTACTCTGACAAAAACTGAAAGAAAAATGTAGCAAAGAAGACATTGGGTGCTGTTTGTCCCGAAGACATGTGGTTGTTAGGTTCGGCACAGAAAGTTCCTCTGTATGCATAGGTGAATGGTAGAATTGGTGGGGGTTGATGATGTAGAATGTGAATGAACAAGCACCTTGTGTACAGAGGTCAGACCTTACACTTAACAATTTCTATTAGTCCTGATGATTAACTCCATTGCAGTGAAGTGAATTATTCCAACACGAAAGATTGTTTCATGAAGAACCAGCAGCTTGCCATCACTTAGTGAGTGTGAGGTGGCGATGAATCCCTGAAGGCAGGCACAGGCTGTTATTAAGGTCAGGTGAAGCCCACATACCCACAAAGCCACTTGTTTATTTCTCGGAGTTGACATGGGGTGAAAGTCCACTCTCTCCCCAGGTGATGTACCCCGCCCGTGCTGTGATTCTGTGGGCAGAGGAGAGGGGTGACTGCTGAAGATCTTTGTGTCAGATAGCAGGAGGAACCCTCTATAATTATTGCAATCCAGTTTGTATTCTTTCATGAAAATGGTCTTGATCATAATGTCTGTGAAGTCTCTGACTTGGAACAGATGTGGAAGAGAAAGTAGTTAATTTGCACTGAAGTATCTCCCACTGAGGTTTAGAACTCCAGCACTGATAGCAGGTGTGACCAAGAAGTTGGCAGGTTTGACTCCATTCTCGTTGTTCATTGGATGTTAATTACAGCTATTCCTGAGCATTCAAATGCATTAGTGTTAGGGTTAGGGTTAAGGTCATGTCCCACTTGGGCGCGTCGTGATGCGTGCGTGACGCGTGCATTACGAGCGCATGACGTGTGGTGAGGCGTGGTGGCGTAGGCAGTGACACGCGGTTGCGTGCGGCGCCCCAGGATTTCGGGATTCACAAAATCTTTGGCGCCACCTGCGTGACGCGCAAATGACGCCCAAGTGGGACATCTTCAGCCGTTCTACCTCAAGCATGGCAAAGCTTTCAAACAAAGTATGTTTTGGCTTGCAATTAATCAGCTCATGGGTCCCCTGGTCTCTTTCATCAGACATTCCTTGGTGTTTTGTGCTGTTCATTATGGTGGACATCAAGTTAGAGGAAAGTTCTCTTTGCCGTTCTTGAGACTTTCAGCATTGATATTCGTGCTGCTTTTGTTGGTGTTGCACAGATGCAGATAACAGATTAATGGGTGTTCAGTCGGACAACCATCAGTATCTGCCCTGGCACAGGTCATACAGACAATAACTAGCTTCAAGTTTTGTTCTTTCTTGTTCAAACAATTAGATAATCTAACAGCCTGCTGTTAGATCGGGATGTTGTTCTGAGGTCTTCCATTGAAACAAGGCGTGTTTACAACAAGACTGCTTTCCTCGGCTCTCGTCAGGGTAACCGTGAATCCTATCACCAAGCTTGCCTTGCACAACTTTCCAGGATTTCCTCTTTTCCAGGAAGCTCAATTCAGGTCCACCTAGGAGGAGGAGCATTTTATTTTGCTTTTAGAAGCTCTCCTTGGCCTTATCTTTCAGTGCATTGGAGTGCATTCACTGGTAAAGGAAGCATGCTGTTTCTGAATTAGAGGAGGTCAGATGTGGATGAGACATTCACATCACCAGGAGGTGTTGCTGGGTTAACCAGACCAGCTATTCATGATTCTAAAACTTGCCCCGTGAGGCTGGAACTACTCTTAGATTAGATAGATTAGATTAGATTCTAATCTCTCTGGTTTGTCCTACCCATTAAATTGTTCTTTCAGCTACCTCGTCCCATCCATCAATTCTCATGCACGGCAACAACGTGAATGTCAATGCATCTGAGCTCTGTGGGCAGAACAACGTAACTGTTGGGTTCTCCATGAGGTTCCTGAGCTTCTATATTGAGAAAGGGAAGATGCACCAACTTTACACACAAGTTGAATAAGGGCCTCGACCTGAAACGTCACCCATTCCTTCGCTCCATAGATACTGCCTCACCCGTTGAGTTTCTCCAGCTTTTTGTCTACCTTCGATTTTTCCAGCATCTGCAGTTCTTCCTTAAACTTAACACATACATAGGTTTCACTTTTGAAGTTGATTCATTCATTTCTGTTTGAACTATTGCTAAATCATTAAGCTTCACTAATGTGAGTTGACTGCAATATTCTTATGCCATTAAACACTGCTCACATTATTTTCACGATGAAACTATAACATGCTCATTTAAAGTTATCTAAACATGTTATGTTTTCTTCAGGGGTCTCAACATGCTTTCTGATTCAGAGAAACTCCAGCATTTGGACTTGAAGGACAGAACAAAGGCAGGTAGGACAAATTTAAACATCTGTTCTCAACTGCAATTAGGCTAATTTCAGAGAGGAGCTGGTAAAAATCCTGATCACAGAATATAAAGTGTTAGAGAAATTCACGGAGCTAAAGATTAGTGAAGCTTGCAAAAAGGGATCAACAAGGGTTTAAAATTCCAAGAATCACCAGGAGATTGGAAAAGAGCCAATGTGACTCATTGTTGAGAAATGTGGGGAACGAAAGGCTAGTCAGTTCAACATCTGTTGTTGGCATGATGCTAGTCATTAATTTAAGATCAATAACTAATCATTGAGATCAAACATAGTTCACATGGTTTTACAAAGGGTAAATCATGTTTATAAATTTGAACAAGGGGATACTGTAGATGTAGCGGTTTTAGAATTCCAAAAGGAATTTGGCTAGGTTCTACCCAAAAGGTTGGTGCATAAATAAAGAACCTAACTTATTGGAGGATCTCCTCCCCTTTCGGCTTTCCGCAGAGACTGCTCCCCCCGTAACTCCTTGGTCAATTTGTCCCTTCCCACCATAACCACCTCCTCCCCTGGCACTTTCCTTTGCAACCGCAGGAAATGCTACACATGTCGCTTTACCTCCCCCCTTGACTCCATTCAAGGATCCAAGCAGTCTTTCCAGGTGAGGCAGGGGTTCACCTGCACTTCCTCCAACCTCATCTATTGCATCCGCTGCTCTAGGTATCAGCTGCTCTACATCGGTGAGCGTAGGCTTGATGATCGCTTCGCCCAACACCTCCGCTCAGTTCACACTAACCAACTTGATCTCCCGGTGGCTCAGCACTTCAACTCCCCCTCCCATTCCAAATCCGACATTTCTGTCCTGGGCCTCCTTCATGGCCAGAGTGTGACCCACCGCAAATTGGAGGAGCAGCACCTCATATTTTGCTTGGGTAGTTTACACCTCAGCGGTATGAACATTGACTTCTCCAATTTCAGGTAGTCCTTGCTTTCTCCCTCCTTCCCTTCCCAGCTCTCCCACAGACCACTGTCTCCGCCTCTTCCTTTCTTCTTCCCGCCCCCCCCCCCCACCACCCACCTCCACATCAGTCTGAAGAAAGGTCTCGACCCAAAACATCACCTATTCCTTCGCTCCATAGATGCTGCCTCACCCGCTGAGTTTCTCCAGCATTTCTGTCTATCTGCAGAGAGTAGTGCGTTCGGCCGAACGCACTATGGGAATTTCACTCGCCCCCCTGCAGGAACTATACATCAGGAGGTGCAACTCCAGAGCCAATAAAATCATGGGAGACCCCTTCCACCCATGCAACGGACTGTTCCAGCTGCTACGGTCAGGCAAACGCCTCCGTTGCCATGTTGTGAGAACGGAGAGGTTGAGAAGGAGTTTCTTCCCAGAGGTCATTCGGACTGTAAACTCCTATCTCACCAGGGACTAACTTTACTGAACATTTTTCCTTCCAATATTTAATATGTAAAAGAATATGTGTGTGTTTATGATTGTGTTTATAATTTGTTTGGTTGTTTGTTTGTTTGTCTTTTTGCACAAAGTCCGCGAGCATTGCCACTTTCATTTCACTGCACATCTCGTATGTGTATGTGACGAATAAACTTGACTTGACTTGACTTTACCTTCAATGTATTGGAGGAAGTGTGAGCAAGATAACTAGCTGCCACATGAAAAATAATAACAAAAAACACTGGTCAAAGTAAAACACTGGCCAAGATGCTGAGAATTAGGTCACTTACTCAGAGTCATTAACCAGAGGATGGACACTGATTGACATTAGATCCAGGCCTGACACAAGACTAAACCTTTTGCAGTGTGAGGTTATAATCTGAAGTACACTGCCTAAGAGGCAGATAGATGTCAATTTGATTATTCATTTCAAAAGTGAATCAGATAAATATTTAAAGATGATTTCTTGTAAAACCTGTGGTGATTGGACCCATAAATGATTGAACCAATAGGTGATTGATGGGTAATTAGAGCGACTGGATTGCTTCCAAGGCATTGGCCGTTCCAGTGGGTGCATTTGGTGCTGTAACAATTCAACGTTCTGTTCCAATTCTATCATTCAAAACTGTTACTTGTGTAGAGCTGAGGGCTACACAGAGAGTAGGAAGAGTGTTGGGGCAACAAGGATTTTGATCCCTTGTGTTAATCATTAAACACATCACGGAGGCAGCCAGGAAACGTCACAAAGACTGATGGGCCGCTCCAGCAAACCAAATCTGATGTAGATGTATTCACATATCTGGAGATATGAATATTCTTTCTCCTCACGATTGATCATTTCAACCGGAGAACAGTTTGTAAATGTCACCGTTTCATCTGAAACAAAACAATTTGTTTATTTTATTCAGTAGAAAAGCAAAGGTCACCAGGAGTTGACCCAAAGCAATTGGCAGCAGAGCTACAGAAGGTGTCACAGCAGGCCTCTTGTGTGGTGAGCTCGGCCATAGAGAAAGGAGCCCACAGCCACTCAGGAACCACATCAGCTGCATCGAGTGCTGCCCCAAGTCCCGGGCAGCCCGCCTCCCCTTCAATAAGCAAAAAGCGACACAGCAGCAAGGTGAGTAGACTAGGCCAGCCAAACTCACCCACGCATTGATTTAAATCGGTAAAGTCTGCTATATCACTTATATCTCGATAACAACAAATTGCGTAATGCATGAAAGGATCCAGATCAGCCATTAAATAACAGCAAACAGCGGAGACTGGAATTATAGAGAGACCATCGTCTAAGGCAATGAGCCTTGGACTATTTTTGATCGGACTTTGCTGGATTAACCTTGCACTAAACGTTATTCCCTTATGTATCTGTACACTGTCAATGGCTCATGTATTGTCTTTCTGCTGACTGGTTAGCACGCAACAAAAGCTTTTCACTGTACCTCGATGCACGTGACAATAAACTAAACCGAAACTGAGGAGGTAATTGCGGCACGTACAGTAACAACATGTTAAAGACGTTTGGATAAGTGAACAGATAGGAAAGGTTTAGAGGGAATTGAGCCAATTGCTGGCAAATGGGACTAGATGGGCATCATGGTTGCTACGAATGTGTTGGGCTGAATGGCCTTTTCTGTGTGACCCTGACTGTAAAAGAATGAGAGAAATAGTGAAGATAAAGTAAGCAGAGATCCCTCGACTATTGCAGAGGGTGGACCAGATCACTACAACCTCTCCTCTATTCTTACTTCACTTGCATTCTTACTTTATGTTAACCCATTAATGCAAGAACATGGAAGCAAGGAATGACTGTCATAATGTGTTAAACAGACCTGAATCAGAGCCAAACAATTACAAAAAGTTATATATGTGGTTAAAAGGTCAGAATTACAGAAAATGTTAAATGTTTAAATGAGGAAGCTGTTTCACTCCAGATTCAGTCAGTTTCTTCCCAGCTGTTCCCAGAGAACGGGCCTGATTCGGTCCTGACATCCCATCTACCTCACTGGAGTCCTTACAACTATCTTTAATCAAACGTTATCTTTCACTGAATGTTTTACCCTTTACCCTTTATCTGTACACTGTGTGTAGTCTTCTTTGACTAGCTAGTGCATAAACAAAAGCTTTTCACACGTGACAATAATGAACTAAACTAAGCAGAGTTTTACTATTCTGCAGCCTCTTGAGACAGCAAGCAAGTTACATCCGATCACTGGAGAGATTCAGGTAAATGCCCGCTGTCATTTTATGTTTTATAATGTTTTATTTTTTCAACATTTACTTTATCAAACATTACTCTAAAATTTAGGATATTGATCATTATAGAATCATAATGGCATTGAAGAGACCAATTGGCCCATCGGTTATATGCTGGCTTCTTGAGAGCAGTTTGATTATTCCCTTCTGCCAGGGTCAAACAAGTTAATGTCCTTACAGTTCATCATTCCCTCTGAAAGCTGATTCCTTCACAGTGCAACCTTCCAGTGAGTTTCAGATCATCGCCTCCCTACACAAAAATAAATGTCCCTTCTCACAACACTCTGGTAACTTTTGCCCCTAACATTAATTCTGGAGATGTGGGAAATCTGAAATACTCAGCAGATTATCGAGTGTCTGTGCAGAGAGAAGCAGGGGTCACATTTTGGTCAACATCAGAACTCGAAAAGTAGGAAAAGAGGTGTGTGTTGAGTTGTGATAAGAGGGAGGATCAGCAAGGGCAATAAAGTGGGAACAGTTAGGGAGAAAAGATATTGTTACAATGTGAAGGAACTCTGAGCAGTGACGGGAAACCTTTAACAAAAGGGAATGACCAACAGGTCAGATGAACAGAACAACCTCAGGCTTTGACTTACTGGCATTTTCTCTCCATCTCTCCTTCCTTCCTCTCGCTGCAATTTAACACACAATTATGTTCTCATTTATGATGGTGTCATTGGGCAGAAATGTTACCTCTGTTTCTCTCCCCATGAATGTTACTTGGCCTGTTAAGCATTTCTGTCATTTTTACTGATTTTACTTTGAATCAGGAATCCCTGGTCATTAAACCATCACCTAAAGGGCACACATAGATCCCCTCTATTTACTCTGCCCACCAGAATTTAATCTCCTAAATCCTCACACTTGTCTGGATTAAATCCCATCTGCCATTGTTCTGGATGATTTCCCAGCTGCTCCATGCCCCACTGTATGCTAAGACAACCTCATTTGCCATCTATAAATAAAACCAATGTTCATGTTGGTGGGATACCTATTATTCAGGCCCCCTACCTTCTCATTCGAGTTATTTATATAAATATATATATATATCTCGAATATATATAACTATAAAAGGGAATCCATACATCTTCTGAGTATATAAATAGTAATTAGAGTAAAGGGAGGATAATTTGCACCATTCGCAAGGCATAGGTCATGAACCTGGTGCAGTGCCTGACAGAGTGCAGGTCCACTATACTCAAGAAATGTAACAGCATGCTGGAAAAGTATCCCTCTTAATTGGAAGCCCATCCTCACCATAAGCATTAATTCCATTGACCACCATCTACAAAGTACGCTGCAGTTAGTGACCATGGGCAATTCCAACAGCACTTCTCAACGCTGGGTCCTCTGCCATGATAAACAAGGACAGTGGACACAAAGGATCACCACTGCCTTTGGGTTCACTCCCAGATCACACGCCGCCCACATTTGGAAATGTATTGCCATTCCTTTTCTTGTGCTGTCTAAATCCCAGGACACCTTCACCAGCAGCATCATGGGCAAATGGCCAGTAGCAACTCTGCTGAGCTTCAAGCACCTTCTCAAAGACAGTTAGTGGTCGGCAGGACCTGGTGGCCGTATCACCAGTATCATGTCCCAAACAATGAATCAAATGTTTTTATTTTAATTATTTCTTAAATCTATGTTGCCAAGCACAGATGTGACATAATGGGGAAAGATAGTGGCTGGTGAAATATTGTCTTAAGATTGCAGCAAGATAATACATATATAACATTCCTGCTTCTGTTATTCTGTAATCTAGTGGAAGGTTTCTTGAAAAGAGAAGTTGGGATGGCAATTGGAGAGTAAACAACAGGCTGTAAATTAATGTTTTGCTTTTTTTTAACCAGAAAAGGGATCGTAAAATATAAGAGACAGAAGATTTGTAATCACCTCTAACTTTCTGTCACTTGGATTTTTTCCCTTAGTTACAAATGAACTACGACAAGCAAGTTGGAAATCTCGTTGTTCATGTTCTACAAGCCCGGGACCTGGCTCCAAGGGACAACAACGGCTATTCAGACCCATTTGTTAAAGTTTACCTTCTTCCAGGCAGAGGGTAAGGAAGTAACACTGGTTAGTGCCGTGGCAAAATAAGGCCCAATCTTTGGTTATTGTACAACATTGGATGGCGAGAGGAATTGTTTGTGGGTTTCATGTTTAAGATTATGGATAGAATCCCTGCACCATTGGCCACAGCCATTAGACCTTTGTGAACAGCAAATTAAATTGAGCACAGAAGCAGACTCTGAGCCAGGGACTGCTGTTGTAAGATTATTTTGTCTTAAGACTTTACAAAGAGTTTGGACACAATGCATGCGGTGTTCTTCAATTCACCTGCAGACCACATTTTGATCGGGTGTGGAGAGCATATTGTCAACTGACTGTCAGAGTTTTCTTTGTCTCTCATAACTTTATACCGATCTCCCGTCAGCCTCCGACGCTCCTACGAAAACAATCTTAGTCTGTCCAACCTCTCATTAGAGTTAATACCATCTAATCCTATCTTCCTACTGGTAAACCTTTCTTGTAGGCTGAAGGTGGGATGGAAAGTTAGAAAGGGAACTTGAGTGTCAACTTTTTCATATAGAAGGTTGTGGGAATATAGAAGTTGTAGTGATGAATACAATTAAAACTTGTGGGGTTGAGAGGGAAAGATAGATCAGCTATGATTGAATGACGGAGTAGACTTGATGGGCCGAGTGGAATAATTCTGCTCCTTGAATTTATGAACATGAATCTCTTCAAAAAGTGTAATGTTGTATATTTATTATAATGGGATATCCTGTCCAGGATCTCACACAAACGCATCACAGATGGTCCAAACTCAATGAACCTTATTTATTTGTGTCAAATCAATATGGAAAATATGAGAATCATACTTTTAAGTAATGTGTAACCTTTACTGGGAGAAGGGTGGAGATAACACTGAGATAAATAATAGAGCATGATCTAACGTCTGGTTCTTATGTTACAAATACATCTGAAATAGCTCCTGAGATATCTGAGATATCTGCCTCTCCAGGGGAGAAAAGCTCAATGGAAAATATTGATGTATGTGTTGCTTATTCATTCGTCAATAATATTAGAATGCGTGCCGAGCCTTGTCTAATCCAGTCTAGGAACTGTTTTATAATCTATGATCATTTGGTCAGTATTACTGTTCTTGACCGCATCTTCACAAATTTTTACAAGAATTACTTCACATGCTTAACTATATTCTCGATCTCACTCTTTGTCTTTGTGCATCTTTTTATTCCTCTTTATTCTGCTCTCTCCTCAATCTCTCGGCGTTTGCAGCCAAGTTATGGTTGTCCAGAATGCAAGGTAGTGTTCATCTTTCCCTTCTCATTGTGATTCTTGATATTTTTGTATCAGCAAGAACTGGGCATGCTGACTTTAGAGCTGGGTTACTGATGTACATTTATATTGGGATGTAGCATGACATTATCTATTTGTTCTACTAATTAGTCATTTTATTAATGACTGTTTGACACTTCAAAATAACAGTGTACCTCTAAAGTTAGTAACTTCCTGAGTATAACAGAAACATGTTGGAGATTTAAAAATCCAGGAGGGCAAGAAGTTGCTCATGTAATGTAATAGTGGAAAATAACTTATTTATCCACATTTTGTTCTGATGTGAAACACAGCATCGATCAATTAGTGAGGTGAAGTTGTTGAAATATGAGTCCATGTGAATCAGTATGTGCCAGTTTAGCCAAACTGCACCAAAGCATTATACAATGACAGTGATAAGAAATGCCTTTAAATAAAGGATTCACTGGCGCAATAAATCACACAAATTAAAATGGAAATCCAGTAAGTCGCAACACTGGGATAGAGCATTCCTTCCATTGGTGAAAGAGATAACTGCAGTCAGCTGGCCAGCACATAGCTTCGGTAATTAACAAGGGGAACCCTTGTCCTTATCCAACATGAAAACCTTTTTATGGCCTTGTGCCTGTTCAATACACAGCTGATGAAATCTGGTTACTCGTATTGGTCTTGAATCACCTCAGTACAAAAAAGTTGAAATAAAGCCCTGGCTACATCTCTCCCTTAAGCTGTCAGCTGTTTCCAAAGTTAATGGTGAAGTACATTTCATAATGATATATTTTACTATAAACTGTCGTGTCTTACTTTTGTTGACCTTAAAGTTTGGTGAGGATTAATGTTAGTACTGTTATCTAAATATGTTTGTCTGCTGATGCAGATTTCTAAGATTTGCTGTTGTGATGTTCAAAGTTTCATTAGAGCCCCGTAAAGTGAAAAGACATGCACCAACCTTCCATTCAGGTATTAATTATGTATGAAATTTGAAATAGAAACAAGCTGCATTGATGAATGTAGTACACAGAACAGTATAGCACAGGAACAGGCCCTTCAGTCCATAATGTCTGTGCCGAACATGATGTTTCCATGCTGTATCTCTAAACTAAACTAAACTGAACACGATGGCAAGTTAAACAAGTCTTCTCTGCCTGCACGTGATCCACATCTCGTGCCTATATGGTCGACAAGTCTGAAAATGTAAACACATGAGATCCAAGTTGGCTACTTGGATACAAATTTGGCTTGGTGGAAGGCTTTAGAGAGTTGTAGTGCAGGGGTGTTATTCCAAACAGAGACCAGTTGCATTTTGATAAGTTAAACCAGGAGGACTTGTGAAGTACATGGTAGGATCCTGGATCCTGTTGCAGAATCTGGGATATCGGGACATCCTCCCTCCTTTTCCCCCACTTGCTTCCTTGTGCCGCACCTGGATTCACACCCATTCCTTCTCACTTCCTCATTTCCTTTCACCTTTATTGTGCTGAGAGAATGAAGCAGCTGGGCATGTACATGCTGGAGTTTAGAAGGATGAGAGGGCATCTCATTGAAACATATAAGATTGTTAAAGGTTTGGACATGCTGGAGGCAGGAAACATGTTCCCGATGTTGGGGGAGTCCAGAACCAGGGGCCACAGTTTAAGAATAAGGGATAAGCCATTTAGAACGGAGACGAGGAAACACTTTTTCTCACAGAGAGTTGTGAGTGTGTGGAATTCTCTGCCTCAGAGGGCGGTGGAGGCAGGTTCTCTGGATGCTTTCAAGAGAGAGCTGTATAGGGCTCTTAAAGAGTCAGGGGATATGGGGAGAAGGCAGGAACGGGGTATTGATTGGGGATGATCAGCCATGATCACATTGAATGGTGGTGCTGGCTCGTAGGGCTGAATGGCCTACTCCTGCACCTATTGTCTATATTTATTGCTCTGGATTCACAATTTGCTCCTCTTTCGTACATTTTTATCTTCCTTCTCTGGCTTTTGTCCAAATATCTGCCAATCAAAACCCCCCTCACCAGTATCCACCTATCACTTGCCAGACTTTGACCAGCTCTGACATACCAACTTTCTCTCCCCTTTCACCACAGTCTGCAGAATGGTCTGATGCGAAACATCACCCATTCATGTTCTTCAGATGTGCCGTCTGAGCCGCTGAGTTACTCTAGTACTTTGTGTCTTTAGATAGAGGGATGGGTTTTTTCTAAGGCTGACAATGTTAAATACAGAGGGTACAGTCTTAAAATAAGAGGGAGAATGTTTAAAAGGACAATTATAAGGCGGGTTTTAGTTGGTAGGCACCTTGGTCTGGTGGGATGTTGGTAGAATCAGACATAATATCCACTTTTACCAGGCATTTAGATAGGCAATAGACACCAGGTGCAGGAGTAGGCCATTTGGCCCTTCTAGCCAGCACCATCATTCAATGTGATCATGGCTGATCATCCACAATGAACATATGGAGAATGGAGTGATTTCTATGTGCAAGCTGATGTATACAGGCCTTGTGGGAAAAGGGCCTGTTGATGTGTTGTACAGGTCTATGTTTTATGGCAGTGAATCTTTGGTATTCTCTTGCCATGAGGACTGTGGTCACTCAGATGTTGAGCAAATACAAGATCCAGCCTGAATATTAAGGGGTGAATTAATAACACCCATGCAGGAGGTGGGTGAGTGTAGGACATGGTGCAGAGGTAGGTCAACTAAACCTGTTCTATTTATTATATTTTTAAATGTTCACTGACTCCATTCATATGTAAGAGCTCACTCTCGATACAGAAAGTCATCTAAAAGTATTATTGAAGAATTTAAAATTTAAAATTACAATAAGATTGCTCTCTTGCAAGCACAGTTGCTTTGTAAGTTTAAAGTGCCATCCTTGCATGTAGTGAGCATGTAAGGATTCTGAATCTATCCTCAGATTTTCTTTAAAAAAAACATGAAAATGCAAGTGTTTCATTTATTTCAATGTTAATCTAATTCTTAACATCTGACTTATTAACTGATGCATTGCATTTTGCAACAGTGTAGAGAACAAGCACAGAACTAAACCGGTGCAGAAAAGTCTCAACCCAGAGTGGAATCAAACAGTGATCTACAAAAACATCTCAATGGACCAGGTAGGAGGACCACAATGTCTATTGTTGTGTGCATTTGCTAAGGAGACAAACTGCTTGAAAGAGAAGACACAGTTTTGAAAATGTGAGAAGCACATGAACAATATTTAATTTCAAATGAAATAATGAATTCCTGAACAGGCAGGAAGCATTGTTGAGGGAATTCAGATACTTAGCTAGCCAGTGGGGAATGCACAAAATCATCCTGTAGCTGATATTTTGGTATGTTCTTAATGTGTGAATCAACAAGCTGAGACAAAATGATCAAGTTCCAAACGTTGTAATAATACAGAGATCATGTAATGTATTTTTAAAAGAGTTTCTCATTGAGAAACAGAAAGTATAAGGGAAATCCATTTTGAACTATAAACTTCAAAATATCTTCAGCATTATTATACTGCTCCGCATCAATAGTTTTCTCTATTTTACCATTCAAATAACAGCAAGTTCTTGAAATAATCATTAGTACTCAAATAGTACTGATTAATCATCTGATCATTCCATGACTGGAATTCAAGATTTTAAAGAACTTACTAAAATAACCCAAATTTCATTGTGACCACAACTTAATGTCAGATTCAAGTTCAAGTGTTCAAGTTCAAGTGAGTTTATTGTCATGTGTCCCTGTATAGGACAATGAAATTCTTGCTTTGCTTAAGCACACAGAAAATAGTAGGCATTTACTACAAAACAGATTTTCACAATGTAGCATATTTGTAAACCTCAACAGTTCCAATTTAATCCGATTATTATTCACCAATGAGAAGGATGTGGATGATTAACAAATTTAGCAGGGATATGGTGATATTACAATATTAATAAGGAGCAGAGGCTGGAAACCTTGAAAAAATATGAATCTGCTTCTATGGGCCTGATCAGACCAGAGGAGATGACTATGGCATTGACAAGGTTCTTGATATCTTCTTAAGCCATAGACCAGGCCCTACTGGAATGTAGGCACCATAGTTTTTTTGTTTACAAAGGGCAACAAAGACAAACCAGGATATTATCGGTCATAGAGTCAATGCATGGAAACAGGCCATTTGGCCCAACTGTGGAATTCTCTGCCACAGAAGGCGGTGGAGGCCAAGTCACTGGATATTTTCAAGAGAGAGTTAGATATAGCTCTTAGGGCTAACAAAATCAAGGGATATGGGGAGAAAGCAGGAATGGGGTACTGATTTTGGATGATCAGCCATGATCATATTGAATGGCGGTGCTGGCTCGAAGGGCTGAAAGGCCTAATTCTGCACCTATTTTCTATGTTTCTATGTTTCTAACTTGTCCACCTCTCCCAACAGAGCATTCCAGGTACTCATCGCCCTCTGCATAAAAAAAGTTGCCCCGCACATCCCCTTTAAACATTGCCCATCTCACCCTAATGCCATACTCTCCAGTATTTGATTATTTTATCCTTAGCCTCCACATCCTTCCTGTAATGGAGTGACCAGAACTGCACATAATACTCCAAATGTGGCTAGAACAAAGTCCTATAGAGCAGCATCATGAATTCCCAACACTCACATCAACATCCTCACCAGTAGAGGTTATTTACCCATGGTCAGTCATGACCAAGGGAGGCCTACATTTCACCAGTGGAGGCAAGTGTACCATGATCAATACCCCCACCAGAGGGCAAGTGTACCATGATCAATACCCCCACCAGAGGGCAAGTGTACCGTGATCAATACCCCCACCAGAGGGCAAGTGTACCGTGATCAATACCCCCACCAGTAGAGGCAAGTGTACCGTGATCAATACCCTTACTAGTAGAGGCAAGTGTACCATGATCAATACCCTTACTAGTAGAGGCAAGTGTACCATGATCAATACCCTCACCAGTAGAGGCAAGTGTACCATGATCAATACCCTCACCAGTAGAGGCAAGTGTACCATGATCAATACCCCCACCAGTGCGGGCAAGTGTACCATGATCAATACCCTCACCAGAGGGCAAGTGTACCGTGATCAATACCCCCACCAGTAGAGGCAAGTGTACCGTGATCAATACCCCCACCAGTGAGGGCAAGTGTACCATGATCAATACCCCCACCAGAGGGCAAGTGTACCATGATCAATACCCTCACCAGTGAGGGCATGTATACCATGCACCTTCTTCACCACTCTATCTACGTGTGTTGCCGCTTGTATTCCAGACATTGTTAATGACAAGGAAAGCAGCTCATGATGGAACGATGAACTGTAACACTCACTGATGTTGTGATCATTTTGTCCTTTCACTGCAGCTGAAAAAGAAGACACTGGAAGTGACCGTTTGGGATTACGATCGAATCTCCTCCAATGACTTCCTTGGTGAAGTAAGTTTTTCTGATTTTCGGCAAGATTAAGAGTAATATCTCTTGTTAACTGTTCATTTTAAGTTCAAGTAAAGCTTTCATTTGGACAGTAGTTTCTATTTTTTAGGCCCTGTTTTGTTATTAAAATGCTTTGTTTCTGAGTGTTGCACTTTCTGAGTGAAGACGATGTTTTGATCACGTCTTGATCATATGATCACATTGAATGGCGGTGCTGGCTCGAAGGGCCGAATAGCCTCCTCCTGTACCTATTGTCTATTGTTTTGGTCCATCTCTGCTGGGAAATTATGAATGATTTAAATGTACAAAGTAGCAGCAAAACATCGTTCAACAGCAGAAACCACCCAATTGTGACAGAAAAGCATTTGAAAATCATATCAAGTTGCCTTAGAGTTGCCTCTAAATACAACTCAAAATATTTTATAATTTGAGTGGCCAGAGTTATAGCCCTGTCCCACGGTACGAGTTAATTCCAAGAGCTCTCCCGAGTTTAAAAATTTTCAAACTTGTGGTAAGCACGGAGAATGAACGTAGCGGGTACGTTGGAGCTCGGGTACGTCTCTTAGCGGCTCGTAATGCTAACGGCAGGTACTCGGGGAGACTCACTAATGGCAGGTAAGCACGGGAAGACTCGTGAAGATTTTTCAACATGTTGAAAAATGTCCACAAGAGCCTCGAGTACCGACAAGTGGCCATTACCGTAAATCTCCGAGTTCGAATCAGGGCAAACTCGAGAGAGCTCTTGGAATGAACTCGTACTGTGAGACAGGGCTTTAAGATCACAGTACAGTTGGTTTCAGCTAGGATACAACCATCAAGAAACTGTACTGGTTACTTGTGTCCACATTAATGTGCCTGGTGTTAAATGTGCAGCGATGGATCCAAACAACAGCCCAACTAAAATACTGAAAACATGTACTGCAGGAGTAGTTGTGCATCTGTCTAAGTTGGTCCAAGGTGAGGTAATAACGACTTCCCCAAAAACCTGCGTCAGAGCTCACACAAAGGAAGATGGTTGTGGCTGGTCAAGCCACTGGTCAAGCCACTGTCCTCGGGCCCAGCCACCTCCATCTGCCCAAAGTCAAAGTGGACATGTGCTGATGATTGGCAAAATGTTCCATTCCTTGCACCTCTATTAGTGAGACCACATTTGGAATACTGTGTACAGTTCTGGGGTCCATACTTAAGAAAGGATGTACTAGCCCTGGAGGCAGTGCAGCGAAGGTTTACAAGATTAATTCCTGCAATGAGGGGATTGACATATGAGGAAAGGTTAAGTAGGCTGGAACTCTACTCTTTGGAGTTTAGAAGAATGAGAGGCGATCTCATTGAAACATATAAGATCGTGAGGGGCCTTGATCGGGTGGATGCACCGAGGATGTTCCCAATGATCGGGGAAACTAGAACTAGGGGACATAGTTGCAGAATAAGGGGGGGCTCTTTTAAAACTGAGATGAGGAAGAACTTCTTCACCCAGAGGGTGGTTAATTTATGGAATTCACTGCCCCAGGGAGCAGTGGAAGCAGAAACGTTAAATATATTTAAGACTAAAATAGATGTTTTTTTGGCTGCCAAGGGGATAAGGGGCTACGGGGAGAGGGCAGGGATATGGACCTAGGTATGGTTAGTATAGTAAGACCTGAGTGATCTCCTGGACAAGTGTCGATCGCCTGGATTGGGGTCGGAGAGGAATTTCCCGGATTTTTTTCCCGAATTGGACCTGGGTTTTTATCCGTTTTTTTGCCTCCCCCAGGAGATCACGAGGTTCTTGGGGTGGAGAGGGGTGATAGCGGTATAAAGGGGAGGGTAGTGTCTTGTGTTCTGTGTCTTGTGTCTACTGTTTGTGGGTAAGTGTGTCTGTTTAGTGTTCAGCCATGAGCGAATGGCGGTGCGGGCTCGACGGACCTGGTGGTCTACTCTCGCACCTACTTTCTATGTTTCTATGTTTAACTGTTCTATAAACAAAATAGTCATGCCTGTACAGCGCCAGACACCGGCATTGTTCTGGCGTGAGCTGATAAGCGGTGGTGACATTTGCATCTCAAAAGTGTCCTCTGGTGCACTCACACTTCACTTTCCTTACATCTGGTCCCAGACTGCAATCCAGCGAATAGTCCACCCTGTTTCATTGGGCCTCCAACCTAACTTGCTCTATCCTCGTGGTGCCAGTTTGAGAGATGGTGATGTGCCAGGCAGGGTAATACGTTGTGAGTGCCATCATGACCACACCTCCCACCTGCTCCTCCCTCTGCCTGGAGAGATGGTGTTCTGGGAGGTGGTCTGACCTGACACCCTAGAAGAAGCAGAAGTAAAAACTTTTGTAAAATGAAGCCAAAATACATTTACTGATGCAGAAGAACAAATAGTAATGAAAGTATCTACTGTGGATCAAAACAGACAGGGGGATGTATTCACAATGGCACAATGGCAGATTGCTGATAACCTCCTCTGTGTGGGGGTGTCTACTAGTCTATATATGTGAGATAATTCCAGAGAATACCCACCACACGCAGAAGGCCTCCCCTCAATTCCTGGTGGCATAAGGAAGGAAATTATGAAGGAATTAGCTTTGATGTAACAATATAAGAAGCTAAAACAAGAGAGACCTGGATCTTCAAACTGGCTCTGCCATGGCATATCTTCTACCTTAATACCTTAACTTTCAAGACCTGCCCCATATTCCTCAATTGATCTTACATCCAGGAAATATATCCATTTATGTTTAGATTAAACTCAATATATTCTGACAAAACTGAATTATGGCTTGGTCAGCATGATATTGGTAATGTTGGTGTGGTGTCTATTTTAAAGGAGGGAATTTATGCTTGAAATCTGGACATGTAGGCAAGGTTCTAAATTAATACTTTGCTTCAATATTCACTGAGAAGAAGGATATGGAGGACTGAGATCTGTGGGCAGTTTGAGATCAAGGAGGAGGTGGTGTTGGGGCTCTTGAAGAGCATTAAGAGGGATAATACCCAGGGCCTGATAGGATCTATCCCAGGTTATTGAGAGAGAGAGTGATGAGATTGCAGGGGGCTTGATGAAGATATTTGTGCATGACAGCTCATGGCTTATCAATGTTATCATTTTTTGAGGTGGCAAAGGTGATCAATGCGATTTGAGCGCTGATTGATTTATCTACATGGATTTTAATAAGGCTTTTGATAAAGTTCTCCATGGTAGGCTGTCCCGAAGATTAAGCTGCACAGATTTCATAGTAACTTGGTCGTACAAATTCAGAACTGGCTTACCAACAGAAGAAAGAGATTTGTGATGAAAGAGCATTATTCAAACTTCATGTCTGTGACCAGTAATAGATTATATAAACAGCATGGAAACAAGCCCTTCAGCCAACTAACTCCTTGCAGACCATCGGTCACCCATTCTCACTAGTTCTACATTATCACTCCCAACACATTAGGGCCAATTAACCTACCAGCACGCACATCTTTGGAATGTGAAAGGAAACCAGAGCACCTGGAGGAAACCCACATGGTCACAGGGAGAATGTGCGTACTCCACACAAACAGCACCTGTACCACAGTGCTGCTGGGATCTGTGCTGGGACCTCTGAAGATTTGTGAACAGTGAGAACGGCAGTGAAATGATGCAGTGGGACATAAATTAGCTAATGGGCAGAGAAATTGCAGATGGAATTTTGATCCCAGCAGGTGTGAGGCTTTGGGTGATCAAATGTAAGGGGAATGTGTATTGTTAATTGCAAGACCCATAATAGCATTGATGTCCAGAGGGATCTTAGGCACTCAGTCGACAGCCTGAAAGTGGCAATTCAACTAGATGGAACGGAATGCTTGGCTTTAAAGGGTCAGGGCATTGAGAATGAGAATCAGGAAATATCTCAGACTTTGGTCAAGCCCTATTTAGAGAATAGCGTGCAGATCTGGTCACCCCATTATAGGAAGGATGGATTGGCTTTAGAGAGGGTGCAGAGGATGCAGCCTGGATTAGAAAGTATTAACTGGAAGGAGAGGTTGGACAAACTTGGATTGTTGGAGTATAAGGGGAGACCTGATAGAATTTTATAAAGTTATGAGAAGCATAGATAGGGTAGACATTCCAAATCTTTTTTTCCAGAGTGGAAATGTGAAACGCGTGATTGCATAACTTTAATGGCCAATGATTTTTCACTATCACATGTGCGGGTGTACAGTGAGGGGCAAATCCAGAGATGTGTGGGACAAAAGGTTTAACGCAGAGGGTGGTGAGTGCCTGGAATGTGGAGACAGACATGATTGTCGCATTTAAGAGGATTTTGGATAGGCACATGGATATGCAGGCAACGGAGGGATAAGGATGATATGCAGGCAGAGGAGATTAATTTAATGGTATACTGTTTGGCACAGACAGCTTCTGAGGCCCACTATTATTTCTGGTAAATTTACTCATCAGCCACAGATGAACCAATTTTCTTTTGGGCATTTGTACATTAAAGGATTTGTTTTGCTACTGATGTATTGTTAAATATTTATTATTGCCTGTTTTTTGACATGCCTTTCATTGCTTTCTCCAAATCAACCACAGCCAATCCTCTACTCACACCTTCAATGGTTCCTTTGTTTCGTATTAAAGGCCTAGGCTTGATGTCATTTTGGAAACCCAATATAAAATGATGATGCCATGTTTCTCCAAAGGCCGACATAGGTGAAGTCAGCATTTCTCCGCGATGGACATTTCTAAATACTACAAGTGATCACGACATTTTTCCATCAAGATATGTTTGATTTAAGATTTGATTTAATCTCTAAATATATTACTTCTATAAGTATAATTAATAGACAATAGGTGCAGGAGTAGGCCATTCGGCCCTTCGAGCCAGCACCCCCATTCAGTGTGATCATGGCTGATCATCCACAACCAGGATCCCGTTCCTGCTTTCTCCCCATATCCACTGACTCCACTATCTTTAATGTAGTTGGATTGAGTTTTTGTACATTCTAGTAAGTTGGTTGTTTGAACTTGAATCATTTTGTTCTCTGCAAGGTGCTGATTGACTTGGCAAATGCCCCACATTTCGATAACACCTTGCGATGGTATCAACTCAAGGAACAAACTGAGAGTATTGACCATGTCAGGTCCCACTCTGGTCAGGCCAGCCAGCAACTACCAAAAAGTTCTGTAATCAAGAGCCGCAGTCATGGGATCTTCCCAGACCCATCCAAGGGTGAGTCTCACTGCTTCCCTCATACTTTCTTATTTCCTCTGGTCTGATCATTTACCCGTTCCAATCGAGAAGGGGCCCTCCTCTTACATACTTTGCTCTGGATCACCTTTCATCATAACTGGTGCAGAAATTGAGGCAGAATAAGTTTTAAGCCAGACAAGAATACAAGGAAAGTTTTACAATAGGATGGTTGAAAAGAGAAACTAAATAAAGTAAGGTTTAAATATTTTTTTGATGAGATTAGTCCTGAGATTAGTCCTTTAGCCCATGATGTTCATGCTATCGGATACCTATCTACACAAATCCATTTAACAGAACTGGTCAGGAACTATTATATGTTGGGATTCAAGGGTTCATTTAGATACTTCTTAAATGTTGTGTAAGTTCGAGCCACCATATTCCTCCTTCTTCGCCTCTAAACCTCTTCCCCTTCACCATAAACTTACGTCCTCTAGTTTTAGACACCTGTGCTACAAGAGAAACATAGAACAGTAAAACCTTCAGCCATAATGTCTAAACCAAACATGATAGATACCACGTTTATCTCTTCTGCTCTGCTCATAAATTCATGTGCATAAGTTCTAGGAGCAGAATTAGGCCATTCGGCCCATCAAGTCTACTCCGCCATTCAATCATGGCTGATCTTTCTTTCCCTCTCAACCCCATTCTCCTGCCTTCTCCCCATAATCCCTGACACCTGTACTAATCAAGCATCTATCTATCTATCTCTGCATTAATAATATCTATTGATGGCCTTCACAGCCTTCTGTGGCAATGAATTCCACCGATTCACCACCCTCTGAATAAAGAAATTCCTTCATCTCCTTTCTGAAGGTACATCCTTTAATTCTGAAGCTATGGCCTCTGGCCCTAGACTCTCTCACTAGTAGAAACATCCTCTCCACATTCACTCTATCTAAGCCTTTCACTATTCGGTAAGTTTCAATGAGGTCCTCCCTCATCCTTCTAAACTCCAGTGAGTACAGGCCCAGTGCTGTCAGATGCTTGTCGTATGTTAACCCAATCATTCCTGGGATTACTCTTTGAAAAACCTCCTCTGGTCCCTCTCCAGAGCCAGCACATCCTTTCTTCAGTTAGAGGGCTCAAAATTGCTTGCAAGACTCCAAATGTGGCCTGACCAGCGCCCTAAAGCCTCAGCATTACATCCCTGTTTTTGTATTCTAGCCCTCTTAAAATAAATGCTAGCATTGCATTAGCTTTGCTTACTACCGATTTAACTTGCAAATGAACTTGTTGGGAATCCTGCACTAGCATTACCCTGTGCATTTGGTGGATGGTAGGGAACTACATGGGCCCTTGACATTTGTCTGTAGTTTGTATGCATCGTCAAAGATCAAATAATCATAATTTCAATGGTAGAAATAAATAACTTGAACAAAGTAATATTGAGTGTTGTAGGGCTGAACATGTTTTTCTTTCTCCAGAGATGCACGTGGCCACAATTGAGAAATCCCAGAGCAGTCCTGCCAGCTCAAAGTCATCATCAGAAGGACATTTGCGTTCTCACGGCCCGTCGCGAAGTCAAAGTAAAAGCAGCGTCACTCAGAGCCACCTGGAAGATGCTGGAGCCGCCATTGCTGCCGCAGAAGCAGCAGTGCATCAGCTCCGAGTCCAGCCAAGTAAACGACACAAATAACCTCCTCAGCATGGCAGCTTCACACTCATCTGTTGCCTTTTACTTCGCTCCCTTAACTTTCTGAGCCTCAGTTACTCTGATTTTCTTCAGTTGTCTGTAACTGTCTGCATAGTCTGCTCACTGTATGTAGTGGTATCCGTCTGTGTTGCTGTGTTTCTAAATCACAGATCACTTTCCAAACTGGATTTTAAGTTGGGATAAGGCAGTAAAACTGGCTGTTCCTGTACTGTTAGCCCCTTCACCTGCCCAGCTCTATTTTGTTTATAGATCAGACCAAAGTAACAAAGGTGGGTAATATTGTGTTTATTGAGTTAGAAATTAAATTATTTGTCATCTTGCTGAAGTTAACAGCTTCAATTCTTCTTGTTCCTGAGTGCTTTTAATTGCACAATAAGCACAGAACAACGTGGCCTGTTACAACACTGCTGTAAACGACACGCTGAACTCTGAACAAGTCACAAAACTTTCCAAAAAAACCATTGATCTTACACTGTACCGGTGCCAATCATAATGCCTGTTTACACTCATCCCATTTCCTGCATTAGGCCCATATCATTCTACATCTTTCTGTCCAAGTACTTGTCCAAATGCCTTTCAAACCCTCAGACTTCCCTATCCTGGGGAAGGCACTGTGGCCAATAGCCTCACCCATGCCCCTCATCATGTCAGAAGCTTCTAAAAGATCCTTTTTGCCCTTGGTATATTTGTCTAATCACTTAGGATTCTCCTCTACCTTGTCTGCCAATACAATGTCATCTTCTCTTTTTGCCCTCCAGGTTCCCTCATCAGTGCACATCCCTTGTACTCCTTAAGGGATCTGCTTGCTGCAGCTGTCTGTGCCTGACATGCCTCAATACCCTTTGTTAACCAGAGTTCCCCAAACCTGCCAGCTTGTCATTCACTCTCACATCCCTTTTCCTGTAATGCATGCTCACTTTCAAACTTTACAAGTTCCTGTACAAATGTTGCCTTGCCCCAATTTAGGACTTTAATTCAAAACACAAAGTGCTGGAGGAACTGAGTGGGTCAGGCAACATCAGTTCAGTACATAGATGACATTTCAGGTCGAGACCCTTCTTTAGCCCCAAAACCTCATCTGTGTTTTGCTCAAGATTCCAGCATCTGCAGTTCCTTGTGCCTCCATTAAGGCTTTAATTTGTGGACCAGCCCTATCTATTTTAAAAGTAATAGAGTTATGGTCGGTGGATCCAAAGTGCTCCCCCACTGACACTTTAGTTACTAACCTAACCTTATTTCCTTTAAAGATACTAGAATAAAGACTAACTATCTAACCACACACATGCACCTCATAGTCTTATAAATGTCTATTAGGTCATCCCTCAGCCTTCAATTAGAACAAACCCAGCCATAATAACGCAAATTATAATAGAATACAGAACTGTACAACAATTGAATAGGTCCATCAGCCACCAATGTCTGTGCCAAACATAATGCCAAAACCAACCCTCATCTGTCTGTACAAAATTCATATTCTATATTCCCTGCATTTCCATGTGCCTATTCAAAAGTCTTTAAAATGCCACAGTTGTATCTGCAGCCATCACCACCCCTGACAACGTAGTTCCAGCTACCTACCATTCTCTGTGCAAAATTAATGACACCACACATCTCATTGCCCCTCTCACCTAAAGCTACGCCCTCTCACATTTGATATTTCCATCCTGGAAAAAAGCTCTGACTGTCTACTCTATCAATGCCTCTCACAACTTTATATACTTCTACCAGGACTCCCCTCGACCTCCAACAATCCAGAGAAAACAATCCAAGTCTGTCCATATTCACCTTGTAGCTAATGTCCCCTTATCCAGGCATCATTCTGGTGAAATTTGGTGACATTCAAAGTCCTTTTAAAACATTGTTTCACAACTGATAAACATAATTCTTAATATATGCAGGATTTCTGCTACTGTGGTGGAAGGTGAACGGACTGACAGTACCTTAACAATGACTTTTGCAAAAGCACAGTCCAACAAAACGTGGTTCTCACAGTCATATCATTGGCTTATACTGCAATTGGGTGGAATAATCTGTCGGAGGAGGCCTGCTTTATTCAAAATTAAGTTCTTTGTCTGTCCATAGACTACCTTTAATTCTAAAATGTATAGCACTGTTCCTCATTTAAGCAAAAATAACATAGGAAAGCTTCTGATTCTAAGTTTAGCTTCACTACATGTTTATCCTTAAAGATGGGATTTTGGATCCACTTTACATTTAAATTCTTCATTCGATCTTGAAAATTTTGTCCATTGTCAAGTATTGATAACTAAAAATAAAGATCAGAGATATAATTAATTACCAGCCCCAAACTGTTCTGATTGAAGAAATAGCATCTAGCTTGTGCCAGCTAGTCTGAAATGATGTTTATAGCAGACGCACACACCACAAAAACATTATCAGCAAATTTAGAATGAACAAACACTGCACTGTCTGTAACCAATGTAATGCAAGATTTAACTTTAATATTCCTGTGGACATCATTGAACATAACTTATTGTGGTATTCAGATTGTAGACAAAAATGCTGGAGAAACTCAGCGGGTGAGGCAGCATCTATGGAGCGAAGGAATAGGTGACGTTTTGGGTCGAGACCTTTCTTCAGTGTTCAGATTATTGCTTTGGGGGTTCCTTCCTTCAACAGGGGGCAGTTTGTGCATAAACCAAGAAAGATTTAAAAAAGGGACAGGACTATTGTATTGTTGACTGTTACTGATCCAATTGCAGTATAAACGTTGTTTGACCGGAATATGCATTTCTCCACTCAGATATGATCTAACAATTTTGAAATATTTGTTTTTCTTTCGAGTATTGCATGCAGATAAGTAATGGAAAATGAATCCATTACTAGTACTGATAATTGTCATTAGTAAGAACTTCATGGGACTAGAAAAAATGATGACTATCCCATAATCAGATCATCTACATGCACCTTAATACACCAAGTCCAAGTACCTACACCGGACTTCACATCTACAGAAAGACTTCATTCCACCCGAGTTCTTACTAATGCGTTTGACTATTATTGCTTGCAACTCTGACTCTTGTTGGTGGAATACTGCTGGTGAACATTCCACAACATAATGAGAGCAAATTAAACAGAATTTAATCTGGACAAAGGAACTGGCCAGTTTTGACTCCTTACTGCTCTGCATGTTGTGTTTCCTTGCTGTTTACACAACTTATTTAAATGAAACACTTCTGTTTGCATGAAATACACTTAAGCTGGTTCCATCTGAGGATACATACTCTGGGTTTCCATTTCACCCACACTTGCCACAGCACATAAAAGCGGTCAGGCTCAAAATCACGCCAAGAAGCACAGACACAGCATTGCAGGCGTCCCAATACAAAGAACTCAGTCTGACAATCTACCTTCACCAGCCATTGAGAACAAAGACCAAAGTCAACTTGCCATAAAGAAAGTGATGTCAGAAGGACCACCCAAGGCTGAAGGAGGTAATGATACAATGATGATACAATTTATTTGTTGTCATTTGAACCTCATTGAGATTCAAACGAAATTTGGTTTCTGCAGTCATACAAACAAGTAGAAGTAAGTAGATCAACATGACTAAAATGTTTTCAAATTCTAGATACAATTGAGCAGATTGGAGTTTGTTTACAGCCTTTTTAAGCCCCACTCAAATTTCTGATATAGAACATTTACCTTGAAATTTTCCTTAAATTAATTATGGAATTGCAGGTGTTTTGCAAACTGCTTGTTGATGTACTTCAGATAAAAACATTGTTTTGTTAACAGCGGTACTTTTTGATTTTTGTCAATATTTCATCAATTGATTTGCAAATATCATCTGGAGATTCTGCCGCCAGTCTATATAATGCTGAATGCGTAACACCCTGTATGTGGACAAAAATAACTAAGACATAAGATGCAGCATGACTGCAGGTTGCCTCCTTTGTGCCAGTCATGGATCTTCTGAGTGGCCTATAGCTCCCTGAATCCTACACTTGACTTAATTGTTTGGGGCATTGAGATGAGTCCAGTCTCTGATATTAGAGATAAAAGTACTTTTAAATGGGATAAGTGTAGGTGCCTATTTGATGGTTGGCATGGACAGCATGAGCTGAAGGCTCGTTTCAGTGCTTCGGTTCCATTACTGTTCTCAATTTCCAGGTTGATATTTTAATGCTATTTTGTACAAGATTAAATTGGTAAATTAGTTCAAGTTAGTAAAATAAAATGTTATGCAAGTCCAACATCTACCAGTTAAGATGATCGGCCCCTCACTTGTATTCATAGCTGAAAAGAACAATTGTGACAAAAGTACTGGTGGATCAACATTGATGAAACATTTCTAGAGTCACAAACAAATTACATGAAAAAAGTGCTGTATTGTGAACACTTTATGACAAATACTTTGATGGATTAGAAAATGAAAGCGATGCCTGGAAAGTGGGATGTTTTTAAATGAGTGATGGTGAGAGTTCAAGGCGTGCATGTTCCTGTTAGAGGGGAGGTGGGGGTGGGGGTGGGGGGGGAGATTTAATAGGAATCCGAGGGGCAACGTTTTCACTCAGAAGGAGGTGGGTATATGAAATGAGCTGCCAGAGGAGGTAGTTGAGGCAGGAACATTAACAACATTTAAAAGACACTTGGATATGTATATGAATAGTAAATGTTTAGAGGGATATGGTCTAAATGCAGGCAAATGGGACTAAATTAGATGGGGCATCTTGGTTGGTTTGGACGAATTGAGCCAATCGACCTGTTTCCGTACTGGATGACTACAAACAGAACATACTAGGATTGAAATTCTTTACTATGAAACCTAATGGAAAATATTAAGAATGTATTTACCTACAAGCATGTGTAAGAAGGAACTGCAGATATTGGTATAAACCGAGGATAGACACAAAAAGCTGGAGTAGCTCAGCGGGACAGGCAGCATCTCTGGAGAGAAGGAATGGGTGATGTTTCGGGCAGAGACCCTTCTTCAGACTGGTTAGGGATAAGGGAAACAAGAGATATAGACAGTGATGAGGAGAGATAAAGAACAATGAATGAAAGATATCCAAAAAAGTAACAATGATAGAGGAAACGGGCCATAGTAAGCTGTTTGTAGGGTGAAAATGAGAAGCTTGTGCGACTTGGGTGAAGGAGGGATAGAGAGGGATTGCCGGGGCTACCTGAAGTGAGAGAAATCAATATTCATATCACTGGTCTATAAGCCCAAGTGAAATATGAGATGCTGTTCCTCCAATTTGCACTGGAACTGTTTAATGTGAGGCGTCACCTTCTGAACATGCATGCAGATAATAATTCTTAATAATTAATAAATTGAGAAATAAAAAAGGGATGATCACCTTGTTGGGGGTGTCCTATCGGTCCCAAAATAGTCAAGCAGGCAGCTGCAGGAGTAATAAGGTTGTCATAGTAGGGGATTTGAACTTTTCCCAATATAGACTGGGACTGCCATAGTGCCAATGGCCTATTCAGGATAGAATATGTTAAATGTGTTCAGGAAGGTATTCTCAGGCAATATGTAATATGTAGAGGATCCTCTACACATTGATAGAGTCAAAGTAAAGGAATAATTTAGTGTCTCGCCAGAAACAGTGAAAAGCATTAGCCTCAAGCTGTATGTAAACTAAACCACATTCTACTCTCTGTGCAGCAAAGTCGACCAATCACAGAGTCACTGAATCGTCCATTTCCACCACCTCGTCTGTGAGTAGTGGCGGCAGTGGCTACAGCGTGGACAGTGAGGGTAGCACGACCACCGGAGATGGCAGCGTCTTCACCGACACACCAACGTAGGTCGCACTCTAACTCAATGCAATTGCTTAAGAACAGTGACTTCTACTCTTTCCTGAAAATCAAAAACTAGCAGGGGCTGAAAATCTGACATAAAAATAGAAAAAAAAGAAAAATCTCAGGTCAGGCAGAATCTGTGGCAGGAAAAATAGATAACATTTCAGGTCAGAGATCCTGGGCCTTTTTCTCAATCCTGCCGAAAGATCTCGAAACTCAAATATTAACTGTTTCTCTTTCTGCAGATTCTGAGATTCTTCAGCATTTTCTCTTTATTTCTAATTTCCAATCTCTCATTCAGTTTGATGAGTTCATGAAAAACCGGTTAAAAAAAAAATGTCAGTAGCATCTAAAATCATAAAGTGTAGTGTCATAAGCAGCAGACCCTTCCCAGAAAACATACTTAAAATAAGTGTTTACTTAATAAACTCTTAAAATAATAATCTATGCTTTGAGTGTGAACATCAGACCATCTCAACATCCATTATATTGGTAAAAGTTCACATTATAGTAGTTTGGAGAATGTTCTTATTTTAATATCAATTCTGTTACTTTTCAACATCCCACACTATTGTGAATTATACTTTTAAAAGGTACCAAGAAATGTGCAGATGTATCAGAAATAGATTCCATCTCCCATTGCTTTGCCCATTTACGAACTGATCAATGTCATCCCATAGCCTTTCGCTATTCTCCTCATTATCAACAATCATTAGATTTTCTTGTCATCTGCAAACCTACGAATCATACCTTCTGCACTCATACCCACGTTGTTAGTGTATGGAATGAACAAAGGGTCTCAGCATCAAACCCTGTAATCCATCACGGGTCACAGGCTTCAATCACAAAAAGCATCATTCTCTGCCTCCTGTTACCAAGCCAAAGTCAGATTCTATTTGCCAACTTCTCCCTGATTTAATAGGCTTCATCCTTTTGGACCAACTTTCCATGTGGGATTTATCCAAGGCCTACTGAGTCCACGTAGACTGGCACTGGCACTGCCCTCACTAATACATTGTGTTACCTCTTCTGAGAATAGTCAAATTAGTCGGACAGGATCTCCCCCTGCAACAATGCCGTATGTACTAAGTATCTTCGATTAATACCTGCCTTTCCATGTTAGATCACTCTTATCCCTCAGAATTGTTCCCATTTACTTCCCCATGACTGACACTTGATACACAGGTCTGTAGGCACACACGTTATCTCTGCTGCCCTTCTGTAATAAAGGTATCACAATTCCTGTAGCCTTTCGCTATTCTCCTCACTATCAACAGTCAAGAGATTTTCTGATGTTCAGACATCTGGCGCCTCAAATGAGGCCTTAAAAATATTTATTCGGCCCACACAATCTTTGTTCTCCCAAAGCAGCCTGGCATATTTGATATTCAGGGCCTTGGTGAGACGCACCGTATATATTGTGCTGAACTTTGGTCTCCTTACATATAAATCAATAATTCCCTTGGTGATATTGCAATGAAGATTGTCGGCACTGGTTCCTGAAATGGCAGGCTTGCCATATGAGGATAGATGCCATTTGAGGAATTCCATAAAACATTCAAAGTTTGTACATGGGTTGACTGGGGCCACTGTCTCAGATTAATGGGTTTGCCATTTATAATTACATCCATTTATAACTTAAACAAGAAGAAAGTTCTTCACTCACAGGGTGGGAATTTGTTATAATTCTTGACTGTGGAAGCCTATGAAGACTCCGCCATTAAGATCAAAGGGCCGAATGGCCTATTCCTGCACCTATTTTTCTATGTTTCTATGTTCTATGTTTCTGTCATCCAAATCAGAGACTGTGCTGTGTTCTATATTAAAAAAAACTTGATATTAAGATCATTTATGGAGATAACTGGAGAATAGTACTGAGGTATCAGGTCAGATGTGATCTTGTGGTCGCAGGGCAGGATCAAACGTTTGATTAACCCACTGCTCCCATTGATTAATTTCTTATTTTATTTTTCCATTCATTGAGGAAGCATCACTACTCATCACAGGTGATGTTGTATAGACTTTGTTTGTAGTATTTTCAGCAGAGAAGAAAATGTCTATTAAAAACTCATAATCTTTGCTTTCTGCCACTAATCCAATTTTTAATTCAACCTGCTATTGTTTCTTGTATCCCATGGGCTTTGCCTTGCTTGATTAATAGAGTCATGCAGTGTGGATAAAAACAAGCAATGATAGAATCCATGCTTTAAATTCACAATGTTCATGGACATTTCTTGTTACCATCTCAAAGCATTTAATCAATAGTCATAAATAAACTATTAATAAATCTGTTGCTAGCTGTTACCAATTAACTTGTCTCCTCAAAGCATTTTGTTATGCTGTCCTTTGGAATGTTTCCCAAATATGCAAATATTCTTGGTGACAGGAGGCAGAGGGGTGTCTTCCTGACTTCCAGTCTGTAACCAGAGGTGCAGTGTTTGGTGCCAGGACCTTTGTTTTTGTCAGATATATTAATAACTTGGATATGGTTTAATATATAAGTTTGCTGTCCACATAAAGGTTGGCGGGGTTGTAAACAGCAAGGATGGTTGCCTGATGATGCAGAGGACATGGATCTGTGGAATTCTCTGCCACAGAAGGTAGTTGAGGCCAGTTCACTGGCTATATTTAAGAGGGAGTTAGATATGGCCCTTGTGGCTAAAGGTATCAGGGGGTATGGAGAGAAGGCAGGTACAGGATACTAAGTTTGATGATCAGCCATGATCATATTGAATGGCGGTGCAGGCTCGAAGGGCCGAATGGCCTACTCCTGCACCTATTTTCTATGTTTCTATGAAAGTTGGGCAGAGCTATGGCAGATGGAATTCAATGAAATTTGTAATGTCAGAGTCTAGTATGATGCAATGCACTTTCAGGCAGACGTATACAGTGAGAATTGGTCTGTTTTGCCTAACAGGAGGAGTCTCATTTCTTCAAGATGTAACATTTCAGACATATTTGTTATCCACATTTTGAGCGTTGGTGTGGCTGCATTTTTCCAAAATTTAAGCATGAGTTTTTTTGCCGTTATTAAGCCAAAGTTAAGAAGAGATTTTTGAGACATGGTTAGTTTACATTCGTCTTCCATTGATCCGAAGATAATCAGTTCTATATTGGAGTTCAGCTTTGTGTTAAATAGTTTTGTAAAAGTTCCAAAAATTTCATTCCAGAATTTATGAAGTTTTGTACAGGAGACAAAAGAGTGTGTTATAGTGGCGTTTTGAGATGCACATTTGTCACAGATGGGAGAGACATTTGGAAATTTTTTATTCAATCTAGTTTTCGAGTAATATAATCTATGTAAAATCTTAAATTGAATTAAATTATGTTTTACATTAATCGAACATTTGTGTACAGATGAAGTGTCAGTCTCCCAAATTCTTTGGGTTTACACAGGTGTTTTCTTTGGATTCTATGTAATCTGTAGTCCCATATGAAATTTGTAATGTCAGAGTCTAGTTTTTTAAATAATTTTTTTGGTAAATATATTGGAGTTGATTGAAATAAATATAGAATTTGTGGTAGAAAGATCATTTTTGTGGCTATTATTGTTGGCTTCAGTGATCCAGGTTTGATCCTGCCCTCCAGTTCTCTGTAGGGAATTTGCACGTTCTCCCTGTATCCACGTGGGTTTCCCAAGATAATCTAGTTTCTTCTCAGATCCCAAGGACATCCAGGCTGTGAGGTTAATTGGCTGTGATAAGCTATTCCTCATGTCGATGGCTATGTAGTCGATCAGCTGGAATAGCATTAATAGGGTTCCTCTAAAAGGTGGTATTGCCCCAATGAGCTGCATGGCCTCTTTGTTGTAAATAAATATGAGCTAAAGATACAAAATGGTTGGCATTTACTAACTTGCCTCTCCTGGAAGGACAAGGCCATCCAAAAGACATTCTGTCTTGGTATGAAAATATATTGGAATTCCTCAATAGTCATTGGGCTACAACTCAGACAGACTGTGGAAGTTCCATCAGTTCAGTGTCAGTTTAGTTTATTGTCCCGTGTACCGAGGTACAGTGAAAAGCTTTTGATGCATGCTAACCAGTCAGCACAGGTACATAAAAATAATCCTACAAGATGGAAATAAAGGGGAAATAGAATTCTCATCAAATATATATAGTAGAAATCATATTTGTTTACAATTCAGAAGGAAACTATTGAGCCCATTACATCTCTTTTGACTAAAACAATATCTAATACTATTCCAGAAATAAGATTTGGTGTGCAGTACCACATGTCATGGTTCATTTCACTTCCTATTGCATTTTAAGTCCATGACTGTCAGGACTCGACTATAAACATTCAATTGTTATTACATTAAAAATTCAAGTAGATTAGTGAATGAAAGAGGTGAAGCAGTATGGGTTAGGGTTAGGGTCAGGTTGAACCCTAACCCTAATGCAAGGAGGGATTAGCTCAGAGCGACCATTACAAGACAATTACAAGCAGGGACTATCGCAACATCTAAGAAACAATTAGATAGGTACAAGGACGGAATAGTTTTGGAGGGATATGGGCCAAATGTAGGTGTGGGACTGGTGTTGGTCGGCATAAGCAAGTTGGGCCAAGCACCTGTTTCCACATTGTATGACTATGAAATGGAGTGAACTCAAAGTACTGCTATTGAGGTGCAAGTGCATGCTTTGGTCAATGATAGGGTTTTGGAAGGAAGGTAAATAACAATCAGATAAGCATCGCAAAGCAGAAGTGACGTGTTGAAATAGGATGGATGAATGTGAGGCTACAGGTTTGGTGCATGGGAAGGGGCTTTGGATGTACGACCATGAGGACCTTCTGGGGAAGGTGCAACTAATACAAGAAGGACAGGTTGCACTTCAACCTGAAGTTGTCAAATTCAATATTGATTCTAAATGTACCATACAGTAGATGATGCTATCAATCTGTGGGCCCTTGCACTGTTACAGCAAAGCTCAATGTAAGTGTGAACAATGCCTCTTCTCTTTGTGTATATTGCCACCTTCTGGATTCTATCAAATTTTGCAACTTTAAGTAACTTGCTTTTACTGTCTGTACCAGGACCAATCATTTCTGCTGGAGATTATCCTTCTGTGACATTGGCACAGTTTACCTCTATCCCTTAGTGCAAGCACACCTGGGCATGCCCTGCGACCAGGTACTTCAGAGACTGCAGGTACTGAGACCTGGAGTCAAAGACAAACACTGGACAAATTCACCAGATCAAGCAAAATTGTGGAGGCCTGTATTTCACTGTTTCATGTTCCTCTGCCTTTATTCTGCCCATCTAAGGAAAAGATAGATCAGCCATGATCGAATGGCGGAGTAGACTCAATGGGCCAAATGGCCTAATTCTGCTTCGATGTCTTATGAACTTCTTATCTCTAACTGCCTTGATTAGCCCATGAACCAAATGACCTCTACAACGACATTCTAAGCGTCATCCCACCAGAAATATTCCTATTTTGCTTTCTGTCACTCCTCAACTTATCTAAAATTTAAAAGCAGCTTCTCTTTTCTTTCTCATTCAGTTCTGATGAAAGGTTATAGACCTGAAATGTTAACTCTTTGAAAGTTCCTCTGCCTGACCAGCTGAATTTTTCCAGGTTGGAAAGTTCAGGGAGTGATGGTGTGTGTGTGCGCGTGAAGGGGACTTGAATTCTAAAATATATTATTAAAAAGGAAGAGGTCTTGTGTCTTAGCAGGCTTGAAGGTGGATAAATTCCTAGGGCCTGATGAGATGGATGAGATGAGGCTGCTGTGGGAAGCAAGGAAGGAGATATTTAAATCTTTGCTGTCCACAGGTGGGGTCCAGATGACTGGAGGACAGCAAGTGTGGCTCCCTTGTTCAAGAAGGGCAGCAGCAATAAGCCAGGTAATTACACACCTGTCAGTCTAATGTCAGTGGCAGGGAAATAGATGGAAATATTTCTCAGGAACAGGATCAATCTACACTTGGAAAGGCAGAGGTTGATCAAAGATAGTAAAATGGTTTTGTTAAGGGGTGATCTTGTCCAATCAATTTGATTGATTTTTTTAAAGAAGTATAAAATGTATTTTTTAGGGCAGTGCAGTTGCTGGAGTGTCTTTGTGGACATCAGTAAAGCCTTTGTCAGGGTCCCACATGGGCGAATGGTCCAAAATGTTTGGAGCATTATAGGGTGCAGGCAAGTTGGCAAACTGGATCAAAAATTGGCTTGGTAACCGGAGGCAGAGAGTGATGGTGGAAGTTATTTTGTATTTGGAAGCCTGTGACCAGAGGGAGCAGTGCTGGAACCACCATGTTTGTTATATACATTTACAATTGTTACAATGTGAACAAAGGAAAAATGATCAATAATTTTGCAAATGACATGAAAGTTGATGGTGTTTTTGATAGTGAGGAAGATAGTGGTATAATGAACATACTTAGAACATAAAATAACAACGTCAATCCAACTAAAAAAAATCAATGAACATTGATAAACACCTGGAGCCAGTTTGTAGCCTCAGAAACAATTGTGCTTTTGCTTCAATTTAGTATTATTAGTCAATACAAAATCTTTTCACTTACTTCTGTAAAAAATCAATTACATTGGTGCCAGCCTGCTGCATGTATTCAGTGACCAAGTATGAATATTTAACAATTTATTTTGGTTATTAACTCTAAGAAATAAAGAAATCTTTAAATATCCTGTCTAATCTTATTCTCATCATCCTCTACATGTAACTTGATGACTTGCAACAGGTGATCCTTGTTTTTCACCAGGTGTAAAATAAGCCAGGACACTGAGATCAAAGAGGAAAAGCACAAAGCATCTGAGCCATTCACGCAAGCCCTTGGACCAGCAGAGACCAATGGTAAGATGCAAATCCAGTGCATGGGCATTGACAGCTCTTCAATACTCTTGTTACTAAGGAATTGAGAGTATTAAGTGCATATTTTCTATACGTTTCTAATCAACAGATATAATTTCATGTGCTTCCAACCAATTACAATAGAATTCAATGTTATAAATGCAAGAATACTCCTGGAATAATGATTGGTAAAGGATAGGTAATGATAGATGGTTAACAATACTTGACTGACATTTCCATGGTTCTCTGCAGGGTGATTGTCAGAATTCATTGTAAAGGTAAAATATGAAATGAAGACAAAATGATACGACCAGAGCAATACTAGAAAATTACCAAAGAAGGTTGACAATTATATTAAATCAATAGAAGAGACATGAATGGAAATATTTACTTTTTGACATGTAAAGCCTCTCTGGATATGCACGAGGCTCCTCGTTTTGAGAACGAGGTTGTATCGCTAACAGTAAACACAAACAAATGAATAGCTCCACTGTCAATAATCAATAACTCTGCCATATTGAATTAGGGTTAACACAACTGCAACATTCGTGAACACAATACTGAGATTTACATTATGCATTCAATGTTATAGAGCAGAACTATCAGCTATAACCAGTGGGCCTCATAGAGCCAAAGAGCTAAAGCACAGAAACAGGCCCTTCAGCCCAATTTATCCAATCCTTGCCTTTACAAATGCGGCACATCCTATCTCTAGAATTTCCTTCACTTACTTCCACTGATGGCACGTTCACTGGCCTGTAAATCCCCAGCTTTCCTTTCAGACATTCAATAAGGGCACAATATTACCCCAACTCTAGTCTTCCAGGACCTGCATCTATTTATTCCCACGTTCTACATGCCGAGGTTTTGAAAGGGGAGGCTTCAGGAGGTAATAAATGCAAGATTCAATTCATCCAGGTCATCATATTCCAAGATTGGGTCACGTCTCGAATTGTTTTTATTGATTAGGGGTTATTGAAGAAAAGAGGGAAAAGGAAAACGGGAAATTATTGATCTATTCCCTTAACATCAGTGCAAGAACTTTATCTTATGGAAGGACCAGAAGCTGATTCTGATTCTAGTGGTATGGGCTTTGAAGCTTCTATAAAGTGGGGGAGGGGGAAAGAAAAGAAGTGATGAGTGGTTTTGGTAGTTACCTAACATTGGTGAATTCAGTGCACATACTGAGCGGGGCCTTGTGACGACCACAACCCTCTCCTGTGTTACATGGGCACCCACACCCAGTTCTCCTCTTCCCCTCCCCTCCCCCTGCAATCCTTCCTCCGGGTTCACAATAAGCAACTCTTCAATCATTTTGGTTCACACCTTCTGTCTTTTCATCTCTAGCCTTTATCCTACCATCAGCTTATCACCCCCCCCCCCAGTTCCCCCCCACCATTATAATCAGTCTGAAGAGAGGTCCCAACCAAAAACGTCACCTATCCATGTTCTCCAGAGATGCTGCCTGAGTTATTCCAGCACTTTGTACCTTTTTTTGTAAACCAGCACCTGCAGTTCCTTGTGTCAACAAATTATCAATAGTTATGGAGACACTCACATTAAAGAACTGTTTATGTCAGTCTCCCTTACATGTTTCCAATTATCCTTTTCACCTATAATATAAAACTCAGTTACATTGGTGCCTTTCATTTCTGAAATTCTTTAGCATTCCTTGATGTCATTTGGATGGGCATTGCAATTTTGCAAACAAGATGATGTATGAGATTCAACGCATTTAATAACTTTGATTGAATTAACACAACCATACTTGTTTTACATTGAATAATCCAAAGGGCATCAAAGGACATTCCAGGCGTTCATGTCAAAAAGTGGAGGACATAGCTTTAAGGTGAGGGGTGGAGAGTTTGAATGAGATGTGTGGGGCACTTTATTTTACAGAGGGTCATGGATGCCTGAAAGCACTGCCAGGAGTGGTGGTGGAGGCAGTTAAGATAGGCACTTAGATATGCAGAGAATTGGGTGAAATGAATCATGTGCAGGCAGATGTGGGCACAGACATTGTGGGCTGAAGGGCCTGTAGTTTCGTTTTTCTATGTTCTAAGCGCTTAATATCGCTGGAAGCCTAAGAGTTTAAAAAGTGGAGGAGGGAAATTATTAGGGAAATTCAAGTCAAGTCAAGAGAGTTTATTGTCATGTGTCCCTGATAGGACAATGAAATTCTTGCTTTGCTTCAGCACAACAGAACATAGTCGGCATTGACTACAAAACAGGTCAGTGTGTCCATATACCATTATATACGTAAATACATGAATAAATAAACTGATAAAGTGCAAATAACAGATAATGGGCTATTAATGTTCAGAGTTTTGTCTGAGCCAAGTTTAATAGCCTGATGGCTGTTGGGAAGTAGCTATTCCTGAACCTGGACGTTGCAGTCTTCAGGCTCCTGTACCTTCTACCCGAAGGTAGCAGGGAGATGAGTGTGTGGCCAGGATGATGTGGGTCCTTGATGATACTGCCAGCCTTTTTGAGGCAGCGACTGCGATAGATCCCCTCGATGGAAGGGAGGTCAGGAAAGGGAGATTGGGAAAGCAAAGGAAGTTCTGACAAAGGGTATTTCACCTAAAATGTTAATTCTGTTTCTCTTGCCACAGATGCTGCCTGACCTGCTGAGTGTTCCCAGCATTTTCTGTTTTTATTTCAGATTTCCAGCACTTGCAATTATTTTGATTTTCAAAACAAAGAGAGAATATGAAAAAATACTGGCAAGTATTATCGATGTTTATCCAAAGTTGTAACTACACATATAGGATTGCATAGGCTATGTGACACAGAAACAAGCCATTTGGCCAAACAAGGCCGTGCCAGCATTTATGCTACATTCATCTGAAACTATTAGTGCAGCCTTCCAGTCTGCTCTCCCTCATCTTGTCCTTGTCCAGTTACAATGTTTGCTATTTGCTTTTATTATTAATGCCATCTGGTCACCTTAGAGCAAATCAGAAATGAAGCGAAGTAGAAACAAGTAGAACTACAGATGCTGGATTATACAAAGAGACACAGAGTGCTGGAGTAACTCAGCTGGTCAGGCAGCATCTGTGGAGAACATGGATAGGTGACGTTTCACAGAGTGCTGAAGTAACTCAGCGGGTCAGGCAGCATCTGTGGAGAACATGGATAGGTGACGTTTCCTCTTCCAAATCATTAATATATATGGTAAACAGTTACGTCCCCAACACCGAGCCTTGCGGCACTCCACTCGCCACTACCTGCCATTCTGAAAAGGACCCGTTCACTCCTACTCTTTGCTTCCTGTCTGCCAACCAATTTTCTATCCATGTCAACACCCTACCCCCAATACCATGTGCTCTAATTTTAGTCACCAGTCTCCCGTGCGGGACCTTATCAAAGGCTTTCTGAAAGTCTAGATACACTACATCCACTGACACCCCTTCATCCATTTTACTTGTCACGTCCTCAAACAATTCCAGATTAGTCAAACATGATTTCCCTTTCATAAATCCATGTTGACTTGGACTAATCCTTGTACTGCTATCCAAATGCCCCATTATTACCTCTTTAATAATTGACTCCAGCATCTTTCCCACCACCGAAGTCAGGCTAACTGGTCTGTAATTCCCTGTTTTCTCTCTCGCTGCTTTCTTGAAAAGTGGGAGAACATTAGCAGGAACTGATCCTGAATCTGTTGAACATTGGAAAATGATCACCAATGCGTCCACTATTTCTAAAGCCACCTACCTGAATCTGTGGGGAACATGGATAGGTGACGTTTCACAGAGTGCTGGAGTAACTCAGCGGGACAGGCAGCATTTGTGGAGAACATGGATAGGTGACTTTTCACAGAGTGCTGGAGTAACTCAGCGGGTCAGGCAGCATCTGTGGAGAACATGGATAGGTGACCTTTTGGGTCAGAACTGTTCTTCCAACTGATTGTGGGGGGGGGTGGGGGTTGGGAGAGAAAGCTGGAGAACAGGAGAGGCAGGACAAGGCCTGGTAGGTTGATAAAGGTGAGTGGGGGAGAGGGGATTAAATAGGCAGATGTTGAATGTCTTTGTAAAACCATCAGAGATAAAAAGTCAGAAGGACTGACAAAAGGATTGAAGAGTTGCAAAGTGAAGCTAGAGAAAGGAACGTATGTGGCAGGTGGGGGAAGAAATGGATGCAATCCCTGGTAGGGCACAGAGGAGTGGTGAGGGGCAAGGAGAGGAAGAGGGGTAATGGAGGAAGAATAGAGAGGGTGGGGTGAGTTTAGTATTTTCCTAAAATTGGAGAATTCAATGTTCATGTCGTTGGGTTATAAGCAACACAAATGGAATATAAGATGTTGTTTCTCCAGTTTGCGTGTGACCTCACTCTGGCATTGGAGGAGACCCAGGAGAGAAAGGTCAGTGTGGGAATGGGAAGTGTTAAAATGGTTAGAATCCAGGAGAGCCAGTAGTACTTGGATGACCAAGCACAAGTATTCCACAACATAGTTGCCGAGGCTGCACTTGATCTCCCTGATGTACAGGAGAGAGGAGATGCTCATGAACCTCTGTCCCACCTGGAAGGACTGTGTAATGAACTGGATTTGATAAGGGAATTCGAGGTAAATGAGCCATTAGGAGGTAGTGAGCATAATATAAGTTTTAATGTGCAATTTGAGAGTGGGGTAAATCGGAGGTGTCGGTATTACAGTTGAACAAAGGGGACTATGGAGCCATGAGGGAGGAGCTGGCCAAAGTTAACTGGAAAGATACCCTAACAGGGATGACAATGGAACAACAATGGCAGATATTTCTGGGAATAATACAGAAGGTGCAGGATCAGTTCATTCCAAAGAGGAAGAAAGATTCCAAGGGGAGTAAGGGGCGATCATGGCTGACAGGGGAGTCAGGGACTGCATAAAAATAAAAGAGAAGAAGTATAACATAGCTAAGGTGAGTGGAAAGCCAGAGGATTGGGTAACTTTTAAAGAGCAATAGAAGATACCTAAAAAGGCAATACGGGGAGAAAAGATGAGGTACTAAGGTAAGCTAGCCAAGCACATAAAGGAGGATAGTGAAAGCTTCTTTAGGTATGTGAAGAGAAAAAAATTGAGGTGGGGGGGGGGGTGTTGTGTGGGGGAGGGTGTGTGTGGGGGATGGTGTGGGGGGGAGGGGGTGGTGGTGGGGTAGTGTGGGGGTGATGTGGGGGATTGGGGAGGGGTAAAGGGGTGTGTGTGGGGGGGGTTGTTGTGTGGGGAGGAGGGGTAGGGGGCTAGGGGGGGTGTGGGTGTGTGGAGTGGGGGGGAGGGACTCCCCCACATTCCACTTCCCCGACTCCACACAGCGGCTTCCCCGACTCCACTCTTGCGAACTCAATCAGCGTGGCACGTGGACTCAGCCCCACCTCCGGGATTTTTTTCTCCCCGCCTCAGTGATTGACAGCAGGTGCCGGAAGGGGCGTTACCTTCATGGTGACTGACAGGCGAGAAGATCAATCTGCTGAACTCACAATTTTTTAAACCTTCATAACTTTTGTAATATTCCACCGATCGGAACAAAACTTGGTGCGCTTGGAGCAGAGGAGAATGGCGAGTAAGGTGATGAAAAATCTTAGTGATATAGGGTGCCGCCTTTGCGCAAATTTAAAAACAACTCAAACCGGAAGAGGACAAGATGAGAGTTTTAGTAATAGTATAGAAGAAGATAGATATAGATATAGATAGATAAAAGAAAATGGGTGGAAGGGAGAGGGGGAAATATGAGACTCCTGTTTGAGAGATGAGCATACAGAGGAAGGGAAAGGACCAGTGTTAGTTAGTGAGATGGTGGGGAATGTGCATACCAGGGTGGGGAGTGAAGGGAAGTACACTCATCTCCCAACTCCTTGTCTCATATTTTCCTTTTACCTTCCCACCCCACCTCCCTCTGGCTTTACGTTTCACAGCTCTTATGCTTATCCAACACGTTTTATCACTTGGTTGACGTGGCCAAGTTGGGTCGAAGGGCCTGTTTCCATACTCTATGACTCTCAAGGCAACAAATGATGAGCATTAAATGCTGGCTCAGTCTGTAAAACCCACAATTTTGAATAAACATAAGTAAACTGAATAATTAAAATACATAAATGCTGGAAATCTGAAATAGAAACAGAAAATGCTGGAAAGACTCAACAATGCAGGCAGCATCTATGCAAAGATCAACAAGTTTCAATTTCAGATTGATGTCCAATGATCTACTGTAACTCTTTTTCTTGTCACAGATGTTGCCTGACAATGATTCCCACATGTTCGGTTTTTTTCTTAATCTATTTTATCCAATAACCTGGGAATATTTTGAAACTCCCATAGATACTCCAAATGAATACTGATAAAATTTCAGTAAAATTACTTTTATTGAAATATATTTTCTCCTTCTTGATTGCAGGTAAAACACAAGTGATGGGAGAGATCAAAATTGCCCTGAAGAAGGAAATGAAAACAGATGGAGAGCAGCTGTTAGTGGAGATTCTGCAGTGCAGAAACATTACCTACAAATTTAAGTCGCCTGATCATTTACCAGGTATCAGTATTTGTTGACCAGTCAGAATTACAGACGGGGTTGCTCCTCTGCTGGTCTTTGACCTCTGACACCGATCCACTGATGCCCAATGTAATCTCAAGTACTAACATTTTAAGACACAAAATACTAGAGTAACTCAGTGGGTCAGGCAGCATCTCTGGAGAACATGGATAGGAACAGGGAAAAAGAAGGGGAGGAGAAAAGGAGGAGTTGTGTTCGTAAGTTAGTTATCTAAAAAGGTCTTGACCCAAAAAGTCGTCTTTCCATGTACTCCAGACATGCTGCCTGCCTGATCCACGAGAATCCACCGCTGGCCACATCTTCCCATCTCCACCCCTTTCTGCAGAGACCGTTCCCTCTGTAACTCCCTGGTCAATTCGTCCCTTCCCACCCAAACCACCTGGGTACTTTCCCCAGCAACCGCAGGAAATGCAACACCTGTCCCTTTACCTTCCCCCCCTCGACTCCATACAAGGACCCAAACAGTCCTTCCAGATGAGGCAGAGGTTCACTTTGACCTCCTCCAACCTCATCTACTGTCTCCGCTGTTCCACATGCCAACTTCTCTACATTGGCGAGACCAAGCTCAGGCTAGGCGATCGTTTCGCTGAACACCTTCGCTCAGTCCGTCGTAACCTACCTGATCTCCCGGTGGCTCAGCACTTCAACTCCTCCTCCCATTCCCAATCTGACCTTTCTGTCCTGGGCCTCCTCCATTGTCAAAGTGAGGCCCAGCGCAAATTGGAGGAACAGCACCTCATAATTTGCTTGGGCAGTTTACACCCCAGCAGTATGAACGTTGACTCCTGTAACTTCAAATAGCCCTTGCTTTCTCTCTCCATCCCCTCCCCCTTCCCAGTTTTCCCATCAGTCCTACTGTCTCCGCCTACATTCTATCTTTGTCCCACCCCCTCCCCTGACATCAGACCCGAAACATCACCCATTCCTTCTCCCCATAGATGCTGCCTGTCCCGCTGAGTTTCTCCAGTGTCTACCTTCGATGCTGCCTGATGTGCTGAGTTACTCCAGCACTCTATTGTTTTTAATTAAGTGGTATAGTAGATAGTTTAGTTTATTGTCATGTGTACCGAGGTACAGTGCAAAGCTTTTTGTTGCGTGCCATACAGTTTAGGATTAACAAACTCATTAGGAGGGCTGGGGGCGGAGTTTGATTCATGAGAGGTGGTCTTGGCGGGGAGGATGCTACTGAAACTGCGGAGCATCCTGAACAATACAGCTCACCCCCTCCATGACACACTGGTCAACCTGAGGAGCACCTGTAAAGCTCACTGTTTCACCTCTTTTTACAAAATGTTAAATGGTCAGCACGACATAGATTACCAAACTTACACCAAACCCAAGCCTATTAGGAGCAGACGAGGGCATTCGATCCAATTTGAGATTCTAGCTACCAAGACGGATGTGTACAGCAATTCATTCTTCCCCTGCACAATTAAAGCATGGAATGGTCTTCACCCTACCATAGTTACTCAACCAGACACAACTAAATTTAAGGTAGCTCTTCTTCTCCAATAATCCTTTTTTGCTTAAGTCCACCCTCCGCCACCTCCAGTTTAAATTCCATTCCATTAAGACCAAGAACAGACTGGTTCCAACAAGATGCAGGACAGAAAGCCACAGATCCTTCTTCCCTGTGACAATCAAACTGTACAACTCCTCCCCCTTCTGTCGTGGGGTAGATTGATTCCACACCACCCCCCCCCCCCCCCAATCTTTGCACATCCCCAATCCTTTCCATTCATCACAACATTACAGTCCCCTGAATTTAATATTTAATTTAACAGTTTCATATACTTTTTCAGTTGTGTAAAAATTATTCAGTTCTTATACAAAGTCGTTAGCTATAACTTTAACTCAAATTATGCTGCTCGGTGTACCTTGCACATCTTCATCCTTGCGTCCCTTGATAACATAGAATAGAGTCATAGAACGATGCAGTGTGGAAACAAACCCATTGGCCCAACTTGCTCATGCCAACCAACATGTACCATCTACACTAGTCCCAGAGTGATACAGCGTGGAAACAGGCCCTTCAGCCCAACTTGCCCACACCGACCAACATGTCCCATCTACACTAGTCCCACCTGCCTGTATTTGACCCATATCCCTCTAAACCTGTCCTGTGTATGTACCTGTCTAAATGTTTCTTAAACATTGTGATAGTAACTGCCTCTGTCTCCCGCTGGCTATTGGGGGGCCTATACTATAATCCAATTAGAGTGATTACCCTTTCCTTATTTTTGAGTTCTACCCATATTGCCCCAGTGGATGAACCCTCCACTCTGAGTGCCTTACATGACATTCTCCGGATTAGTAGAGCAAATCCTCCACCTCTTTTACCACCACATCTGAAACAACAATCTCTTGAGCAGTGTACATTGGGAGTAAGACTCTGCGAGTTCAGGAAGGATCTGACTGGGAGGGCACCTCTCACCACCAGCCAAACGAGGTGTTGATGCTTGATGGTGAGTTCTGGCGATGAGACATTCTGTCAGACAATCTGGGCAGCCTGTTCAGGGAATCAACCCACAAATTCCATCAAGCCCTTGCCCCACAGTGCCTACAAGATGTCACAACTGCCTGGTGGGTTGTGGTCTAAGGTATTGGTCAAAAATAATATTTCCACAAAGAATAGAAACATAGAAACATAGAAACATAGAAATTAGGTGCAGGAGTAGGCCATTTGGCCCTTCGAGCCTGCACCGCCATTCAATATGATCATGGCTGATCATCCAACTCAGTAACCCGTACCTGCCTTCTCTCCATACCCTCTGATCCCCTTAGCCACAAGGGCCACATCTAACTCCCTCTTAAATATAGCCAATGAACTGGCCTCGACTACCCTCTGTGGCAGGGAGTTCCAGAGATTCACCACTCTCTGTGTGAAAAAAGTTCTTCTCATCTCGGTTTTAAAGGATTTCCCCCTTATCCTTAAGCTGTGACCCCTTGTCCTGGACTTCCCCAACATCGGGAGCAATCTTCCTGCATCTAGCCTGTCCAACCCCTTAAGAATTTTGTAAGTTTCTATAAGATCCCCTCTCAATCTCCTAAATTCTAGAGAGTATAAACCAAGTCTATCCAGTCTTTCTTCATAAGACAGTCCTGACATCCCAGGAATCAGTCTGGTGAACCTTCTCTGCACTCCCTCTATGGCAATAATGTCCTTCCTCAGATTTGGAGACCAAAACTGTACGCAATACTCCAGGTGTGGTCTCACCAAGACCCTGTACAACTGCAGTAGAACCTCCCTGCTCCTATACTCAAATCCTTTTGCTATGAAAGCTAACATACCATTCGCTTTCTTCACTGCCTGCTGCACCTGCATGCCCACTTTCAATGACTGGTGTACCATGACACCCAGGTCTCGCTGCATCTCCCCTTTTCCTAGTCGGCCACCATTTAGATAATAGTCTGCTTTCCTGTTTTTGCCACCAAAATGGATAACCTCACATTTATCCACATTATACTGCATCTGCCAAACATTTGCCCACTCACCCAGCCTATCCAAGTCACCTTGCAGTCTCCTAGCATCCACCTCACAGCTAACACTGCCCCCCAGCTTAGTGTCATCTGCAAACTTGGAGATATTGCCTTCAATTCCCTCATCCAGATCATTAATATATATTGTAAATAGCTGGGGTCCCAGCACTGAGCCTTGCGGTACCCCACTAGTCACTGCCTGCCATTGTGAAAAGGACCCGTTTACTCCTACTCTTTGCTTCCTGTTTGCCAGCCAGTTCTCTATCCACATCAATACTGAACCCCCAATGCCGTGTGCTTTAAGTTTGTAAACTAATCTCTTATGTGGGACCTTGTCGAAAGCCTTCTGGAAGTCCAGATACACCACATCCACTGGTTCTCCCCTATCCACGCTACTAGTTACATCCTCGAAAAATTCTATAAGATTCGTCAGACATGATTTACCTTTTGTAAATCCATGCTGACTTTGTCCAATGATTTCACCACTTTCCAAATGTGCTGCTATCCCATCTTTAATAACTGACTCTAGCAGTTTCCCCACTACCGATGTTAGACTAACTGGTCTGTAATTCCCCGTTTTCTCTCTCCCTCCCTTCTTAAAAAGTGGGGTTACGTTTGCTACCCGCCAATCCTCAGGAACTACTCCAGAATCTAAAGAGTTTTGAAAGATTATTACTAATGCATCCTCTATTTCTGGAGCTACTTCCTTAAGTACTCTGGGATGCAGCCTATCTGGCCTTGGGGATTTATCGGCCTTTAATCCATTTAATTTACCCAACACCACTTCCCGGCTAACCTGGATTTCACTCAATTCCTCCAACTCCTTTGACCCGCGGTCCCCTGCTATTTCCGGCAGATTATTTATGTCTTCCTTAGTGAAGACGGAACCAAAGTAGTTATTCAATTGGTCCGCCATATCCTTGTTCCCCATGATCAACTCACCTGTTTCTGACTGCAAGGGACCTACATTGTTTTAACTAATCTCTTTCTTTTCACATATCTATAAAAACTTTGCAGTCAGTTTTTATGTTCCCTGCCAGTTTTCTTTCATAATCTATTTTTCCTTTCCTAATTAAGCCCTTTGTCCTCCTCTGCTGGTCTCTGAATTTCTCCCAGTCCTCCGGTATGCTGCTTTTTCTGGCTAATTTGTACGCATCATCCTTCGCTTTGATACTATCCCTGATTTCCCTTGTTATCCACGGATGCACTACCTTCCCTGATTTATTCTTTTGCCAAACTGGGATGAACAATTTTTGTAGTTCATCCATGCAGTCTTTAAATGTCTTCCATTGCATATCCACCGTCAACCCTTTTAGAATTAATTGCCAGTCAATCTTGGCCAATTCACGTCTCATACCCTCAAAGTTACCTTTCTTTAAGTTCAGAACCATTGTTTCTGAATTAACAATGTCACTCTCCATCCTAATGAAGAACTCAACCATATTATGGTCACTCTTGCCCAAGGGGGCACGTACAACAAGACTGCTAACTAACCCTTCCTCATTACTCAATACCCAGTCTAAAATAGCCTGCTCTCTCGTTGGTTCCTCTACATGTTGATTTAGATAACTATCCCGCATACATTCCAAAAAATTCTCTTCCTCAGCACCCCTGCCAATTTGATTCACCCAATCTATATGTAGATTGAAGTCACCCATTATAACGGTTTTGCCTTTGTCGCACGCATTTCTAATTTCTTGTTTGATACCATCTCCAACTTCACTACTACTGTTAGGTGGCCTGTACACAACACCCACCAGCGTTTTCTGCCCCTTAGTGTTTCGCAGCTCTACCCATACCGATTCCACATCCTCCAAACTAATGTCCTTCCTTTCCATTGCGTTAATCTCCTCTCTAATCAGCAACGCTACCCCACCTCCTTTTCCTTTCTCTCTATCCCTCCTGAACATTGAATATCCCTGGACGTTCAGCTCCCAGCCTTGGTCACCCTGGAGCCATGTCTCCGTGATCCCAACTATATCATAGTCATTAATAGCTATCTGCACATTCAACTCATCCACCTTATTACGAATGCTCCTTGCATTGAGACACAAAGCCTTCAGGCTTGTTATTACAACACTCTTACCCCTTATACAATTTTGTTGAAAAGTGGCCCTTTTTGATTTTTGCCCTGGATTTTCCGGCCTGCCACTTTTACTTTTCACCTTGCTACCTATTGCTTCTACCCTCATTTTACACCCCTCTGTCTCTACGCTCACACATTTAAGAAACCCTTTCCCTTTAACTCCATCCTCCACTAGCCCATTCGACACCCCACCCCCCTTATTCAGTTTAAAACCACCCGTGTAGCAGTGGCAAACCTGCCTGCCAGAATGCTGGTCCCACACCTGTTAAGATGCAATCCGTCCCTTTTGTACAGTTCCCCCTTACCCCAAAACAGATCCCAGTGATCTAAGAATCTAAATCCCTGCCCCGTGCACCAGTTCCTCAGCCACACATTCAGGTCCCGTATCTCCCTGTTTCTGCTCTCGCCAGCACGAGGAACTGGAAGCAAACCGGAGATAACAACCCTGGAGGTCCTGCTTTTCAGCATTTTTCCGAGCTCTCTAAAGTCACGCTGCAGAATATTCATCCCCTTCTTTCCGACATCGTTTGTGCCGACATGCACTACCACTTCCGGTTGTTCACCTTCGCCCTTGAGGATTTTCTGCACTCTGTCCGTGACATCCTGGATCCTGGCACCAGGAAGGCAGCACACCATCCTCGCATCCCGTCTGTTGCCGCAGAAACCCCTGTCTGTACCTCTCACAATGGAGTCTCCCACTACAATGGCGTTGCCTGCCTTAGGCCTTTTTGGTTTTGGCTCAACAGCCCTATTCGCATCACAAGCCAGTCCGTCGCCCAGTGTAAACACCTCTTCTGTCCCGACAGCTTCTAAGTGGGTGAACCTGTTCACAAGAGGTACAACACCCGGGGAAGTTGGCATTCCATGCTTCCTTCCCGTTCTCACTGTCTCCCACCTTCTTTCTTCCAGTACCTTAGGTGTAACAATCGTACTGTAGGACTTGTCGAGGAACGACTCCGTTTCTCGGACGAACCGGAGGTCATCCACTTGCTTCTCAAGTTCCCCAACACGGCCCTTCAGGAGCTCTACCTGGATGCACTTCTCGCATTTGTAGCAGCCAGAGGCACCGGCGGTGTCCTTGACCTCCCACATACTGCAAGCATCGCACTGAATCAGCTTGCCTGACATCTCCTTCTTTCGTCTCCTCTCCGAAGACTCTCGAGCCAAAGACTCACACTTTTCTCACAGGGCACTTCACTCACTGCCGCTCGCTAAGAGCAGTCTTGCTTAAATTGACTGATAAATTGCCTGATTTACCAATTTACAAACCAAATTCCTCAGTTTTCAACTGTTTTCCCAGCACTGACTCACTTCTCTCCTCCCACTTGGACTAAAGCCAATCAGTCGTATCTGAATCTGAAAAAGGTAGTGCGGCAATGTCTTGCTGACTGGTGCATTGTGCAAATGCGTTGCAACACTGGGAACAGATAGAACATCAGCAGGTAGTGACACTTATTACCCACCAGCTTGGCACAGCATGATGCAGCCACACATGACAGCGGCTTCATGCTGGACTGTCTATGTTCCATATATTTTGTAACGTAACACCGCTATGCCTGAAGCTAAACCTCTCTCTGCCCATATTGTACAGGGTTGTAGAATGTGTCCATGAATATGTTCATTCTGTGGAGACCAGTTCTCAACTCTATATCGCTAATATTCTTTGAGCCACTGGGAAGAGATCCTCACACAGTATTCTGCATCTTTTCACAGACCTGTACGTGAAACTGTACGTCATAAACATTTCAACGCAAAAGCGAGTATTTAAGAAGAAAACTCGTGTCTGCAGACATGACCGGGAACCATCATTTAATGAGACGTTTCGTTTTAATCTCAGCCCAGCTGGACACTCACTTCAGGTAATATCATGTACAATATCTGAGTTTATGTCTGGTACATCACTGAATTTTGTCAGGCAATTCTCTTCTGGTTACAGACTTTTTCAGATTCAGATTCAGATTCAACTTTTAAAGTTTAAAATGCATGTTTCCACCTTTTCAAAAGAACCAGCGTTTTGCTAATCATCTGTGTAAAAAGAGAAAAAAAGTAGGGGAGAATAAAAAAAATAAGATGAATATAGAATTAGTGGTAATAGGTGGTTGGTAGTTGTCAGGGATTTGATGGACCAAAGGGTCACAGGTCATAGGAGCAGAATTAGGCCATTTGGCCCATCTCATTCTCCTGCCTTCTCCCCTTTAACCCTTGACACCCATACTAATCAAGAAATGATCTATCTCTGCCCTAAAAATATCAATTGACCAAATGTGGTTTAACCAAACGTTCCTAAAGCTGCTGCACCACTTCCTGACGTTTATTTTCAACCCCCGACCATTGAAGGCGAGGTGTTTAAGAAAGAACTGCAGATGCTGGAAAAATTGAAGGTAGACAAAAATGCTGGAGAAACTCAGCGGGTGAGGCAGCATCTATGGAGTGAAGGAATAGGTGACGTTTCGGGTCAAGACCCTTCTTCAGACTATAGGTGACATTTCAGGTCGAGACCCTTCTTCAGACGATAGGTGATGTTTCGGGTCGAGATCCTTCTTCAGACTATAGGTAACGTTTCGGGTCGAGACCCTTCTTCAGACTGTAGGTGACATTTCGGGTCGAGACCCTTCTTCAGACTATAGGTGATGTTTCGATCGAGACCCTTCTTCAGACTATAGGTGATGTTTCGGGTCGAGACCCTTCTTCAGACTATAAGTGACATTTCGGGTCGAGACCCTTCTTCAGACAGCTGGACGGTTAAGTCGGTGGGAAGTGTCACTGCTGTACTTTTCTGAGACTGAGAATCTGCATTGTACCATTTTATCTTAAGAATCCAGTCATTTGGAGTAACAGTACTTAAACATTTCCCATGTTTAGTAAAGATATTTCCAACCACAGCAGAAACCCACATGGTTACAGGGAGAATGTGCAAACCACACAGACAGCACCCGAGGTCTAACATCTGTCCCACTGTTCTGCCCACAACTTGTGATTGTCCACAACTGGAGACCTCCAGCATGAATAACACTCTTCCACCACAACCCTCTGTCTTCTCTGAGTAAACCAAATCTGAATCCATAGGATCAAGTCACTGTGATGCATAGCAATATTCTTCACACTGATCTCGCTGTCTTCAATGCCCTTCTCCTTTGTGAATATGGATGCAAAGTACTCATTTAATATCTCACCTGCATCCTCTGACTCTGAGTACAAACTCCTTGAGCATTCCTATTTTCTCACTGGTTACCCTCTTGCTTTTAATGTATGTTTAAAGAGTTTGGGATTTTCTTTAATCCAACTCACCAATGGCCCTTTTTGGATTTAACCCTAATCCTAACTAGCTAATATTCTAGCCTGATCCAGAATTTTCTCTTGGCATCCTTGATGGTTTTACCAAAGTCATATATAGATTTCTGTGCAGGTCTGGTTTGGCCACAGACTTGGACGTCACAAGGGAGAAGATCTCCTGATTCATTCATGGATTCTGGTTTGAAAACACTTGAATTGGCATTTGTCTCACACAGTCATCTGCACACTAATTTACAGCTTGTTACAGCAGCACAGGACATTAACAAGGCCATATTCGGAACACTGTATAGTTCTCATCACCTCCTAAAGGAGTTAGTCATGAAACAGTACACCATGTCCTCCAGCCCACCTTCTACGTGCCAGCTATACTCAGCTAGGTGGCATGCTGTGGACGGGTACTTGGATAGCAAAGGTTTAGAGCAATGTAGGGTAAACACAGGCAAATGGCATCTTGATTGGTCTCAATGAATTCCGTCCTGTTCAAGTCTAAAAATATAAGCATTGATCCCTGCACCCAACCTGTACACAGCCGGTCCATCTGAGAAGTTCCTACTCTTTGTTTCTGTCTATGAAACACCTGGCAACTGATGTTAGTAGGGGTATCCTATTTTCTAGGGCATTACAGTAGCATATCTTGCTAACTTTCATACTCAGAACATAAAAACATAGAAACATAGGTGCAGGAGTAGGCCATTCTGCCCTTTGAGCCAGCACTGCCATTCAATATGATCATAACTGATCAGTCGATCCCCCGAATATCCCAACCGATGAAGGCAGGCTTACAGAATGTATACTTTCACGGAGCTGTGAACTTGCATTTAGTTCATCCTGGATGAACAAGGATCCTGCCATTTACTGCATACTTTCCTCTTGCATTGAGCTCCCATAATGTATCACAACACACTTATCTGAACTAAATTCCATTTGCCATTTCTTCACCCAAACTTCCAGCTGTATCCTACTATTTTCTAAATGGGATGAGAATCCAGAAATCGGAGGTGCAAAGGGACTTGGGAGTGCTGGTGCAAGATTCCCAAAAAGTTAATCTGCACGTCGAATCAGTAGTAAAGAAAGCAAACTCGATGCTAGCATGTATTTCAAGAGGGCTGTATACAAAAACAGGGATGTAATGTTGAGGCTCTATAAGGTGCTGGTAAGACCGCGTTTAGAATATTGTGAGCAATTCTGAGGAAGGGTGTGCTGGCCCTGGAGAAGGTCCAGAGGTTTACAAGAATGATCCCAAGAATGAGTAGGTTAACATATGATGAGTGGCATTGGGCGTGTACTCGCTGGAGGGGGGGACCGCATTGAAACATACAGAATAGTGAAAGACTTGGATAGAGTGGATGTGGAGAGGATGTTTCCACCAGTGGGATACTCTAGGACTAGAGGTCACAGCCTCAGAATTAAAAGATGTTCTTTTACGAAGGAGATGAGGAGAAATTTATTTAGTCAGATGGGGGTGAATCTGTGGAATTCTTTGCCACAGAAAGATGTGGAGGCCAAGTTAATGGATATATTTAAGGCAGAGATAGATAGATTCTTGATTAGTACGGGTGTCAGAGGTTATGGGGAGAAGGCAGGAGAATGGGGTTAGGAAGGAGATTATAGATCAGCCATGATTGAATGGCGGAGTAGATTTGATGGGCCGAATGGCCTAATTCTACTATTACTTATGATCTTTAGACTACCTTCCTCGTGATTCACACCTCCACCATGTCTCATCTGCAAACTTACAAATCAGACCACCTAAAATTTCATCCATATCATTTATATATATATCACAAACGAGAGGCCCACATATTGATCCATGCAGAACCCACTGTTTTACATCTTCCAGTCAGAAAACATCCCTCTGCCTCTGTTGTCTGGGACCAAGCCGATGTTGTTTGGACATTCCAACTGACTGGAGTTTCCTTACCACTTGAGTTTCTGGACCAGCCTACCATGAGGACCTTGTCAAGTACAATATCAAAGTTGATATTACATCTAAGGCCCTACCCTCATCAATTGTCATCATCGCCTCAACAAACTCAATCTGCAGCTCTTAGCCTTTCCGATGGTGAACAGTGCATCAAATCAGCTTCACTGGCTTCTGCAGGGAGTGGGATGCCAGAAGAAAATATCTCTGGATCGTCCACTTAACACTTCCGACTGAAAATAGTTGCAAATATTTAATTTAACATTAAGGAGAGGAATATTTTATTTTCTGATCCTTGGAATTCACTCACTCAGAGTTGTGGAAGTTAAATTACAAAGTAGGTTTAAGGCTGACAGATTTTAGATTACATAGATATTGTGCTGAAAACCAGGTTGAGGCTAAATGGTTAGATCAGCAAGTAGTGCTATTGAAGAGAGAAGTGGGCTCCATCAGATAACTGGCTCGCTCCAGATATTTGTATCTTATTGAGAGTAAACATGCAGATACAGCAGGCAGTGAAGAAAGCTAATGGCATGTTGGCCTTCATAACGAGAGGATTTGAGAATAGGAGTAAAGAGGCCCTTCTGCAGTTGTACACGGCCCAAGTGAGACCATATCTGGAGTATTGTGTGCAGTTTTGGTCTCCTAATTTGAGGAAGGGCATCCTTGCTATTGAGACAGTGCAGTGTAGGTTCACGAGGTTAATCTCCGGGATGGCGGGACCGTCATATGAGGACAGATTGGAAAGACTGGGCTTGTGTTCACTGGAATTTAGAAGGATGAGAGGCTATCTTATAGAAACATATAAAATTATAAGAGGACTGGACAAGCTAGATGCAGGAACAATGTTCCCAATGTTGGAGGAGTCCAGAACTAGGGGCCACAGTCTAAGATCTCTACAGTGATACTCCTCATAATTTTATATACCTTACAGTCCTAGTCTCCCCTTGTAACTAAAAGATTGCAAAATCCTGGTGAATCTCTTTTGTGCTCTCATATTATTCCTGTTATGTGGTAATCAGAACCACACGGTGTATTCCAGCAGAGATTTGACCAATGTTTTATAAAATTGGAGCAAAACTTCTTGTTCTTGTACTCATTGCCTTGACCAATGAAGGCTAGTGTCCCATATATCTTTTTAACAATGTCATCTTCAAGGATCTTTGTACAGCAAGGTCCCTCTTCCTCAATGTTCCCGAGCACCTCAACATTTATGATGTATATCCAAGCCTCACGACACTCAAAATACACCAGCTCAAATTTATCTGGACACTACCTGCCATTTGTCTGCCCATATTAATATAATTCTGTAGCCTGAGACTGTTCACACTGTCAATTACTTCAATAATCCTCATTCCACCAGGAACTTGCTGATCATGTACATGCATCCATGTCCATAATGTTCAGGTCTGTGACCCAACATTGATCCCTCTGAAACATCACAAATCACAAAATGAAAGCCCTCTGCCATTAATTTCCGTCTCCTATTGCTAAACCAATTTCCGATCCCATTTGTCAACTTGTTTCGAGTCACATGCAACCTAACCTTTTTGACCATGCTCCTATGTGTGAATTTGTCGAAGACTTTATTAAAGTCCATGTAAACCACATCTACTGTATTACACTTTGTTACCTCCTCAGAAAGAAAATCATCAGATTGATCAGACAAGATCTGACCTTGACAAAGTTAAGTCTGATTAGTTTCTGTCTTTCCAAGTACAAGCGCTCCTTGACTTGGGCAAGGTCCATTGTGTAAGTTGGATGTAATGCAGGTCTGAACCGGACGTACTCCTTTGCACACATAAATTTACTTTTGGGCACGGAGTCCACGCAAGCGTCAGTGGACAAAGAATTGTTTCTGGATGACACAAAGCTGGGTGGCAGTGTGAGCTGTGAGGAGGATACTATGAGGCTGCAGGGTAACTTGGATCGGTTGGGTGAGTGGGCAGATGCATGGCAGATGCAGTATAATGTGGATAAATGTGAGGTTTCCACTTTGGTGGCGAGAACAGGAAGGCAGATTATTATCCGAATGGTGTCAGATTAGGAAAAGGGGAGGTATAGCGAGACCTGGGTGTGCTTGTACATCAGTCACTGAAAGTAAGCAAGGTACACAAAATTGCTGGGGAAACTCAGCGGGTGCAGCAGTTTCCCCAGCAATTTTGTGTACCTTCGATATTCCAGCATCTGCAGTTCCCTTTTGAACACTGAAAGTAAGCATGCAGGTACAGCAGGCAGTGAAGAAAGCTGATGGCATTTTGGCCTTCATTGCAAGAGGATTTGAGTATAGGAGCAAGGAGGACCTTCTGCAGTTGTACAAGGCCCTGGTGAGACCGCACCTGGAGTATTGTATGCACTTTTGGTCTCCTAATTTGAGGAAGGACATTTTTGTTATTGAGGGAGTGCAGCGTAGGTTCGCCAGGTTAATTCCTGAGATGGTTGGACTGACATATGTTGAATGAATGGGTCGACTGGGCTTGTATTCATTGGAGTTTAGAAAGTTGAGAGGGGATCTTATGCAAACATATACAATTCTTAAAGGATTGGAGAGGCTAGATGCAGGAAAAATGGTCCCCATGTTGGGGGAGCCCTGAACCAGGGGCCCCAGTTTAAGAATAAGGGGTAGGCCATTGAGGACTGAGATGAGGAAAAACTTTTTCACCCAGAGAGTTGTGAATCTGTTGAATTCTTTGCCACAGAAGGAAGTGGAGGCCAATTCACTGGACGCTTTAAAGAGAGAGTTAGATGTAGCTCTTAGGGTTAATGGGATCAAGGGATATGGGGAAAAAGCAGGAACAGGGTACTGATTTTGGATGATCAGCCATGATCATATTGAATGGTGGGGCTGGCTCGAAGGGCCGAATGGCCTACTCCTGCATCTATTTTCTATGTTTCTATATTTCTATTATGTTCTTAAACTGTGTATGGTCTCCTTCATTGTAATAGGATTATGAATTTGCTTTGTCTGTTTTAGATTTTACTTATCTCTAATGGTGGAAAGTTCATGAGGAAGACACTGATCGGTGAGGCATATATCTGGCTTGACAAAGTGGATCTAAGGAAGAGAGTGGTGAACTGGCACAAGCTGCTGGTTAGCTCAACAGAAAGTCAGCGAGCAGTTACATCTGGGTTTAATGTGTAAAACTGAGCTGGTCACCAGGTGGAAAGCTGAAATCTAAGTCTCTGATGCTGTCTGGCTGTCATTTAGAGCTTCTAATAGGGCAAGAAGATTGTGTCTCAGTGTTTATACTGTGGCCACCTGAGCAGCCCAAAGTCTAGCTCAGTCCAGTCCAGTCTTAGACAGTTCAAGGTGACAGCATTTACAAGTATGAAATGTGGTTATAAAACACAAAACTCCCTTAAGTTGTAAAAATATGTTTTTTTAATGCTGAAGACATTGAGTACAACAGTGAGTTGGGACCATGCATTGTATGGAATTATTGGAGGCAAAGGAAATCTTTGATTTAATCTTGATCCTTAATGTATAAAGGGGAGGTTTGCGATCAGCCGTAAAGGCACAGAAAATTAATGTTATCATGCCACCTATTCTACTGTGCAAAAACTCATCTTTACATGAAAATATCAGTATTGTCCTGATATTCTGTCACAGACACACAAACTTGCAGTATTTTTGATAGTGTGAGAAAGTTTCTATTGTTCCAAAAATTATCTCTGAAATTAAAGTATTCAGGTTTTTGTTACATTTCAACAATATGATTGTTGACAGAGCAAGGTACTGGCTGTGATTCAAAGTAAAAACATAGGGCAAATAGAGACATTTCAAAGCCTCTTTCTATTGTGGCTGAATGCTGGTCTTTGAGTAGATTACTGTAACTCTCTGACTTACTCAGGTGAAGGTCTGTAGATATGAATCACAAGCAAAAAATAAATAGGAATTGATTTATTAATCTGAGGAAGACTGAATTGTTTTGTCTGGAACTTGGAGGTAATCATAAATCATTGTTAATTTTATATTTTCCGGGTAGTTTATGGAATTATCTTCCTAACTTTCTTTCCTCAAGATATATAGCATTTATTTAAACTATTTCATGGTAGATGTGCAAACATTGGGGAGAATAAGTGTTCGGCATGGACTAGAAGGGCCGAGTTGGCCTGTTTCCGTGCTGTAATTGTTATATTGCTAAATCTGCAAAAGCATAAAGTTTGAGTCATTGATTAAGTGCCTGGCATTATATTTCAGAGACAATAGAGAGTGTAAACCTGCCTTGACACGATCTGGCCCAGAAGATGCTGGAAGATCTCGATTCATAACTAACAGCACAGTTGTCACATTATTCTTCTGCTTGAGGGACTCAATTACAAATGACTTGCTATTGATTCTTTAGTTAGTGTGAATGTGGGCACGATTCAACTAGTTCTGCAGCTATTAAAGTATTTAATGTTTCGTTGAATTCTATTGCTGATTTATTTCATATAAATATTTTATGTTTTATAAATACATTGAATGTGGACGGATGGGATATGATGAGCCAATTATGGAGGTTAACTGTGCAGTGAAGAGTTTAAAATATGCTTCCAAAGTGTGTATGGTCTGTTCTATATATAAATGCAGATATATACTGTAGGTAAAAATATATCTATTATATATTAAAATAAGATTTACTCAGTGTGACTGGAGATACTCTATGCAAAATGGACTCTACAAATTTTGGATGCAGTTTCTAAACTTAAATGAAGGAAGGTTGCAACTAAACATGAGTAAAAGCACATTGTATATGTTTTCTTACATTGCACTCCAATGCAGTTACGTGCAGAATTTACAATGGAAGATGTTGTGCGGATATTACACATAATGCTCATTGTAAAAAGAGTGGCTCCTAGATTAATCAGTTACTGAGGAATACTGTACAATACTAAATTTTGTTCATACTACACGGGCTTTATGTCAAAGTAAAAGTAACACTGCAGCAGTAAAATCTAGGAAAACGTTTTCTCTTACTTGTCACTGCCTCGCTTTCACATTCCTGTGCAGCTTTGGTTATATATGTAAGAAATAATGAAAATAACATTGTGTCATGGGGAACAACTGTTATTAATGGCACTTTTTTTACCTGACATCATAATATATTCCCAAGGATTTATTTTGCTTGCTAAAAGTTTTCAATCCTTTACAGAAGAAGAAAAAATAAATTAAACATACTGGATGACAACAATTTTGTAGCATGTCATGTATCTCAAATGGCTAATTACAGTCATGGCAACAATGTTTGTTTCTAGGTGTAAAGACATCACATTTACTAGAATAATGAGATTAGATTTCCTAAAGCACCTTTAAAAATGTGTTTATTTCAAAATAAGAATGCAAACAATGATAACCTGAAATTAACAGCATGGTTACATTCTAGTTTTAATGTACGTTGGAGGAAGACTGAGATAGAAATACCTTTACTTAAAATTGTTGGGCTGATGCAAGAAACTGTGTTTACAATCCTGTTATTTTATTTTCATTTTTTATAAAATTCAATTTTTATTACATTAATGTCAAAAACTCTTCTTGAAATAATTGCCAGTTATGTTGGTAAGAAAACTGGAGGAATGGTAATTAAATACCTTGTAATGGAGCCTGTGTAGACCAGCAGAAAAGGCACTGTTTCTTTCATCCCATGTGGTAATAATGCTGTTTGATGTCTGTTTTGGTGAACACTGTATCCTTTAAACTGTCCCTGATGAATGAGTGTCTTAGTTGTCTTAAGTATGAATCAAACATTAGTCCAGTGCAGATAGTGTTCCCTTTGTACCATGTAAATATGACTTCTTTTCTACAGAAGATTTTGAACAGTTTTATTTGGTCTGACATTCAGCATGTGAATGTGCAATGTTTGTTGTTTAGAGAAAAAAAATGTTAAAAGACAAAAAAAAACATTGAAAGAATCCTCAAAGCTATTCTGTATGATTGTTCTGCAGTGAAGTGCTGAGGTCCTCAGTGATGGCTGAATTGCGTATGTGCTGTCAACCTTTCAGTACTTGTACACCAAACCAAGTGTTTCCTTTTTGAAAATAAATCACATTTGTCCCTGATTTAAGACAAGTGTTGCCACTTTTGTTACGCGGATAGATGTTGCATGTTTTATGGTTGGTTCTTGTTTTTTTTGTTGCTTCTACAGATGTCGAAATAAAGACCACTAAATACCGGTATAAATAATGCCTGTAAATTGTCTGGAATCACATTCTATGTAAAAATGACAGTGTGCTCCTTGTATGGTTGTACACAAAGTGCTTCTATGAACACTGAATATATAATGTGGTGTAGAAAGGTTGTTACCCTGTCCTAGCTAATAAATATTGGAAATAAATGAGTGTCAGCTCCTTCTTCAGTTACTTGAACATCAAGAACATCGAACATAGAATGGTACAGCACAAGAACAGGCCCTTCTGCCCACAATGTCATAAAAAACATAGAAAATAGGTGCAGGAGTAGGCCATTCGGCCCTTCGAGCCTGCACCACCATTCAATATGATCATGGCTGATCATCCAACTCAGTATCCTGTAGGTACACAAAATTGCTGGGGAAACTCAGCGGGTGCAGTAGCATCTATGGAGCGAAGGAAATAGGCGACGTTTCGGGCCGAAACCCTTCTTCAGACTGATGGGGGGTGGGGAAAGAAAGAAGGAAAAAGGGGAGGAGGAGGAGGAGCCCGAGGGCGGGCGGATGGGAGGGTGGGAGGAGACAGCTAGAGGGTTAAGGAAGGGGAGGAGACAGCACGGGCTAGCCAAATTGGGAGAATTCAATGTTAATGCCATAAGGACGCAAGGACCCCAGACGGAATATGAGGTGCTGTTCCTCCAATTTCCGCTGTTGCTCACTCTGGCAATGGAGGAGACCCAGGACAGAGAGGTCGGATTGGGAATGGGAGGGGGAGTTGAAGTGCTGAGCCACCGGGAGGTCAGGTAGGTTATTGCGGACTGAGCGGAGGTGTTCGGCGAAACGATCGCCCAACCTGCGCTTGGTCTCACCGATGTAAATCAGCTGACATCTAGAGCAGCGGATGCAGTAGATGAGGTTGGAGGAGATACAGGTGAACCTTTGTCGCACCTGGAATGACTGCTTGGGACCTTGAATGGAGTCGAGGGGGGAGGTGAAGGGACAGGTGTTGCATTTCTTGCGGTTGCAACGGAAAGTGCCCGGGGAGGGGGTGGTGCGGGAGGGAAGGGAAGAATTTACGAGGGAGTTGCGGAGGGAGCGGTCTTTGCGGAAGGCAGACATGGGGAGAGATGGGAAGATGTGGCGAGTGGTGGGGTCACGTTGGAGGTGGCGGAAATGGCGGAGGATTATGTGTTGTATTTGCCGGCTGGTGGGGTGAAAGGTGAGGACCAGAGGGACTCTGCCCTTGTTGCGTGTGCGGGGATGGGGAGAGAGAGCAGTGTTACGGGGTATGGATGAGACCCTGGTGTGAGCCTCATCTATGGTGGCGGAGGGGAATCCACGTTCCCTGAAGAACGAGGACATTTCCGATGCCCTGGTATGAAATGTCTCATCCTGGGAACAGATGCGGCGTAGGCGGAGGAATTGGGAGTAGGGGATGGAGTCTTTACAGGGGGCAGGGTGGGAAGACGTGTAGTCCAGATAGCCATGTCAGTCAGTGGGTTTGTAATGTATGTCGGTCAGGAGTCTGTCCCCTGCGATGGAGATGGTGAGGTCAAGGAATGGTAGGGAAGTGTCGGAAATCGTCCAGGTGTATTGGAGTGCCGGATGGTAGTTGGTGGTGAAGTGGATGAAGTCAGTCAGTTGTGTGTGGGTGCAGGAGGTGGCACCAAAGGAGTCGTCAATTCACCCTTACCCAGTATCCTGTACCTGCCTTCTTTCCATACCCCCTGAACCCTTTAGCCACAAGGGCCACATCTAACTCCCTCTTAAATATAGCCAATGAACTGGCCTCAACTACCTTCTGTGGGAGAGAATTCCAGAGATTCACCACTCTCTGTGTGAAAAAAGTTTTCCTCATCTCGGTCCTAAAAGATTTCCCCTTTATCCTTAAACTGTGACCCTTTGTTCTGGACTTCCCCAACATCGGGAACAATCTTCCTGCATCTAACCTGTCCAACCCCTTAAGAATTTTGTAAGTTTCTATAAGATCCTCCCTCAATCTTCTAAATTCTAGCGAGTACAAACCGAGTCTATCCAGTCTTTCTTCATACGAAAGTCCTGACATCCCAGGAATCAGTCTGGTGAACCTTCTCTGCACTCCCTCTATGGCAAGAATGTCTTTCCTCAGATTAGGAGACCAAAACTGTACGCAATACTCCAGGTGTGGTCTCACCAAGACCATGTACAACTGCAGTAGAACCTCCCTGCTCCTATACTCAAATCCTTTTGCTATGAATGCTAACATACCATTCACCTTCTTCACTGCCTGCTGCATCTGCATGCCTACTTTCAATGACTGGTGTACCATGAATGGTAAATCAGGCAATTTATCAGTCAATTTAAGCAAGACTGCTCTTAGGGAGCGGCAATGAGTGAGCGGCCCTGTGAGTAAAGTGTGAGTCTTTGGCTCGAGAGTTTTCGGAGTGGAGACCACGCAATACGCTTGCGAGGTAGAGACGAAAGAAGGAGATGTCAGGCAAGCTGATTCAGTGCGATGCTTGCAGTATGTGGGAGGTCAAGGACACCGCTGGTGCCTCTGGCTGCTACAAATGCGAGAAGTGCATCCAGGTAGAGCTCCTGAAGGACCGTGTTGGGGAACTGGAGAAGCAAGTGGATGACCTCCGGTGCGTCCGAGAAACGGAGTCGTTCCTCGACAAGTCCTACAGTACGATTGTTACACCTAAGGTACTGGAAGAGAGAAGGTGGGAGACAGTGAGAAAGGGAGGGAAGCATGAAATGCCAACGTCCCCGGGTGTTGTACCTCTTGTGAACAGGTTCACCCACTTAGAAGCTGTCGGGACAGAAGACATGTTTACACTGAGCGGCAGACTGGCTTGCGATGCGAATAGGGCTGTTGAGCCAAAACCAAAAAGGCCTAAGGCAGGCAACGCCATTGTAGTGGGAGACTCCATTGTGAGAGGTACGGACAGGGGTTTCTGCGGCAACAGACGGGATGCGAGGATGGTGTGCTGCCTTCCTGGTGCCAGGATCCAGGATGTCACGGACAGAGTGCAGAAAATCCTCAAGGGCGAAGGTGAACATCCGGAAGTGGTAGTGCATGTCGGCACAAACGATGTCGGAAAGAAGGGGATGAATATTCTGCAGCGTGACTTTAGAGAGCTCGGAAAAATGCTGAAAAGCAGGACCTCCAGGGTTGTTAACTCCGGTTTGCTTCCAGTTCCTCGTGCTGGCGAGAGCAGGAACAGGGAGATACGGGACCTGAACGTGTGGCTGAGGAACTGGTGCACGGTGCAGGGATTTAGATTCTTAGATCACTGGGATCTGTTTTGGGGTAAGGGGGAACTGTACAAAAGGGACGGATTGCATCTTAACAGGTGTGGGACCAGCATTCTGGCAGGCAGGTTTGCCACTGCTACACGGGTGGTTTTAAACTGAATAAGGGGGGTGGGGTGTCGAATGGGCTAGTGGAGGATGGAGTTAAAGGGAAAGGGTTTCTTAAATGTGTGAGCGTAGAGACAGAGGGGTGTAAAATGAGGGTAGAAGCAATAGGTAGCAAGGTGAAAAGAAAAAGTGGCAGGCCGGCAAATCCAGGGCAAAAATCAAAAAGGGCCACTTTTCAGCATAATAGTATAAGGGGTAAGAGTGTTGTAAAAACAAGCCTGAAGGCTTTGTGTCTCAATGCAAGGAGCATTCGTAATAAGGTGGATGAGTTGAATGTGCAGATAGCTATTAATGACTATGATATAGTTGGGATCACGGAGACATGGCTCCAGGGTGACCAAGGCTGGGAGCTGAACATCCAGGGATATTCAATATTCAGGAGGGATAGACAGAAAGGGAAAGGAGGTGGGGTAGCGTTGCTGGTTAGAGAGCAGATTAACGCAATAAAAAGGAAGGACATTAGCTTTGAGGATGTGGAATCGATATGGGTAGAGCTGCGAAACACTAAGGGGCAGAAAACGCTAGTGGGAGTTGTGTACAGGCCACCTAACAGTAGTAGTGGAGTTGGGGATGGCATCAAACAGGAAATTAGAAATGCGTGCAACAAAGGTAAAACAGTTATAATGGGTGACTTCAATCTACATATAGATTGGGTGAATCAAATTGGCAAGGGTGCTGAGGAAGAGGATTTCTTGGAATGTATGCGTGATAGTTTTCTAAACCAACATGTAGAGGAACCAACGAGAGAGCAGGCTATTCTAGACTGGGTATTGAGTAATGAGGAAGGGTTAGTTAGCAGTCTTGTTGTGCGTGGCCCCTTGGGCAAGAGTGACCATAATATGGTTGAGTTCTTCATTAGGATGGAGAGTGACATCGTTAATTCAGAAACAAGGGTCCTGAACTTAAAGAAAGGTAACTTTGAGGGTACGAGACGTGAATTGGCCAAGATAGACTGGCGATTGATTCTTAATGGGTTGACGGTGGATAAGCAATGGAAGGCATTTAAAGACTGCATGGATGAACTACAACAATAGTTCATCCCAGTTTGGCAAAAAAATAAATCAGGGAAGGTAGTGCATCTGTGGATAACAAGGGAAATCAGGGATAGTATCAAAACAAAAGATGAAGCGTACAAATTAGCCAGAAAAAGCAGCCTACCAGAGGACTGGGAGAAATTCAGAGACCAGCAGAGGAGGACAAAGGGCTTAATTAGGAAAGGGAAAATAGATTATGAAAGAAAACTAGCAGAGAACATATAAACTGACTGCAAAAGCTTTTATAGATATGTGAAGAGAAAAAGGTTAGTTAAAACAAATGTAGGTCCCTTGCAGTCAGAAACGGGTGAATTGATCATGGGGAACAAGGACATGGCAGACCAATTGAATAACTACTTTGGTTCTGTCTTCACTAAGGAAGACATAAATAATCTGCCGGAAATAGCAGGGGACCGGGGGTCAAATGAGATGGAGGAAATGAGTGAAATCCAGGTTAGCCGGGAAGTGATGTTAGGTAAATTGAATGGATTAAAGGCCGATAAATCCCCAGGGCCAGATAGGCTGCATCCCAGAGTACTTAAGGAAGTAGCCCCAGAAATAGTGGATGCATTAGTGATAATTTTTCAAAACTATTTAGATTCTGGAGTAGTTCCTGAGGATTGGGGGGTAGCTAATGTAACACCACTTTTTAAAAAGGGAGGGTGAGAGAAAACGGGGAATTACAGACCAGTTAGTCTAACATCGGTAGTAGGGAAACTGCTAGAATCAGTTATTAAAGATGGGATAGCAGCACATTTGGAAAGTGGTGAAATCATTGGACAAAGTCAGCATGGATTTATGAAGGGTAAATCATGTCTGACGAATCTTATAGAATTTTTCGAGGATGTAACTAGTAGAGTGGATAAGGGAGAACCAGTGGATGTGTCATATCTGGACTTTCAGAAGGCTTTCGACAAGGTCCCACATAAGAGATTAGTATACAAACTTAAAGCACACGGTATTGGGGGTTCAGTATTGATGTGGATAGAGAACTGGCTGGAAGACAGGAAACAGAGTAGGAGTAAACGGGTCCTTTTCACAATGGCAGGCAGTGACTAGTGGGGTACCGCAAGGCTCAGTTCTGGGACCCCAGCTATTTACAATATATATTAATGATTTGGACGAGGGAATTGAATGCAACATCTCCAAGTTTGCGGATGACACGAAGCTGGGGGGCAGTGTTAGCTGTGAGGAGGATGCTAGGAGGCTGCAAGGTGACTTGGATAGGCTGCGTGAGTGGGCAAATGCATGGCAGATGCAGTATAATGTGGATAAATGTGAGGTTATCAACTTTGGTGGCAAAAACAGGAAAGTAGATTATTGTCTGAATGGTGGCCGATTAGGAAAGGGGGAGATGCAACGAGACCTGGGTGTCATGGTACACCAGTCATTAAAAGTAGGCATGCAGGTGCAGCAGGCAGTGAAGAAGGCGAATGGTATGTTAGCATTCATAGCAAAAGGATTTGAGTATAGGAGCAGGGAGGTTCTACTGCAGTTGTACAGGGTCTTGGTGAGACCACACCTGGAGTATTGCGTACAGTTTTGGTCTCCTAATCTGAGGAAAGACATTCTTGCCATAGAGGGAGTACAGAGAAGGTTCACCAGACTGATTCCTGGGATGTCAGGACTGTCTTATGAAGAAAGACTGGATAGACTCGGTTTGTACTCGCTAGAATTTAGAAGATTGAGGGGGGATCTTATAGAAACTTACAAAATTCTTAAGGGGTTAGACAGGCTAGATGCAGGAAGATTGTTCCCGATGTTGGGGAAGTCCAGAACAAGGGGTCACAGTTTAAGGATAAGGGGGAAATCTTTCAGGACCGAGATGAGGAAAACATTTTTCACACAGAGAGTGGTGAATCTCTGGAATTCTCTGCCACAGAAGGTAGTTGAGGCCAGTTCATTGGCTATATTTAAGAGGGAGTTAGATGTGGCCCTTGTGGCTAAAGGGATCAGGGGGTATGGAGAGAAGGCAGGTACAGGATACTGAGTTGGATGATCAGCCATGATCATATTTAATGTCGGTGCAGGCTCGAAGGGCCGAATGGCCTACTCCTGTACCTATTTTCTATGTTTCTATGACACCCAGGTCTCGTTGCCCCCTTTTCCTAATCGACCATCTGTGGAGAACATGATGTCAAGACCATCTCTATCATGCTGCTCGTAGTCCATATCCTTCCATTGTCTGCATAACCATGTCCTATGCAAAAGCATCTTAAACACCACTAACATATCTGCCTCCACCACCACCCCTGGCAGCCTGTTCCATGTATTCATCACCTTCTGTGTAAAAAAGTTGCCCTGCACATATCCTTTAAATTTTCTTCCTCTCACCTTAAGCCTTTGCCCTCTAGTATTTGAATTTTCCATCCTGTCTGCCCTAGTTATGCCCGTTAAAAGTATATAAAGTTATATCAGTTCTCCCCACAACCTCAGGTGTTCCAGAGAAAACAATCCAAATCTCTCTACCCCCTGACCCCCCCCCCCCTTTAAAGCCGAGATCCAGCTGAAGCCAATATGGCAGAGCTCCGTGAATCTCTACCTCTGAAGCCCAGCCCCCCCCAACTCTGTCAGTTACATGCACCTTGCAAATAAATATTATACTTACCCTCTCCTACAGCGTAATCTTTGAAGAACAAGATCTCATCCACCCCCTGATGTAAAGGCCGATACAACAGCAGCCCTGGTCTAGGGTGTGGGAGAGAACCGCAGACACTTGTACCGAGGTACAGTGAAAAGTGCTGGAGTAACTCAGCGGGTCAGGCAGCATCTGTGGAGAACATGGATAGGTGACGTTTCACAAAGTGCTGGAGTAACTCAGCGGGTCAGTCAGCATATAGAAGGATGATTGGGGATCTTATTGAAACATATAAGATTCTTAAGAGTTTGGACACGCTAGAGGCAGGAAACATGTTCCCGATGTTGGGGGAGTCCAGAACCAGGGGCCACAGTTTAAGAATAAGGAGTAAGCCATTTAGAACGGCGACAAGGAATCTTTTTCTCACAGAGAGTTGTGAGTCTGTGGAATACTCTGCCTCAGAGGGCGGTGGAGGCCGGTTCTCTGGATACTTTCAAGAGAGAGTTAGATAGGGCTCTTAAAAATAGCAGAGTCAGGGGATATGGGGAGAAGGCAGGAACGAGGTACTGATTGTGGATGATCAGCCATGATCACATAGAATGGCGGTGCTGGATCGAAGGGCCGAATGGCCTACTCCTGCCCCTATTGTCTATCTGTGGAGAACATGATTCTGCTCGACCCGCTGAGTTACTCCAGCACTCTGTGTCTTATCTGTGGTGTGAAGCAGCATCTGCAGTTCCTCCAGTGTTTGATTCCATCTTCCCGGGCCTGCAGTGTGGCAGTGCAGACAGCAAGTGGTGCACATCAGCCACCCAGTCGCCAGAGTCGCTAAC